>NC_080172.1:42750220-43028067 GCF_950295315.1 Erinaceus europaeus | reverse complement strand
TTGGAAAAGGTTACCAGGCCTTGGGACCTTCACTCTTGTCCCTTTTGATTCTCTTCTAGCTGAATGTCTGCCTCCTGTTTGGGACATGGGCCTGTTGACCTGAAAGTCTTCACATCTTCTCACCCTAGCAGCGCACTCCCCTTCCCTCTTCACCTCCATGACTTCACTTTCCCTAAGAACTCCATACCCCTCCCCCTCCCCCAGCAATATGGTCTTTCTTGTGGATGCTGGGGATTGGATTCATTCATATTTCTAGGTGCTATATATTCAGATGAAGTTCTTCTTTGGATATCCTGCCCAGAAAAGGATAAATATTTCTGATCTATAGCAAATGTGTTTTCCTTTAGCTAACATCTTGGCAGGCAAGTACACTAATCTCCCTGGAAAATCTAGGGCCTGAATAGCAAGCAGATTTTTTTTTCCTGAGCAAATAGAAATTCTGAGTTGCTTTTCTAATGCTGCTTTTTTTTTTTTTAAACCGCAGATCTGGAGAAAAATCACAGTCCATTAAATCTGCATCTCTTGAAAGAAAAATTCAGAAGGCCACCTCCCCATCAAAAGCAAAATGAACAGAGTTTGGGAGTGTGTTTAAAATGTATCTAGGGAGCATCAGACATTCTAAATCACCTTGCCTGGCCTGTGGAGGGCAGGGGCTTCAGGATTCACCAATAAGATGGTCCAGGAGGTACTTCCCAGCCTGAGAAGAGGACATTGGGGGTGAGGGGCACATCAACACACCAAACTGTCACCACAGTAGCACCTGCCCCTTACGTACCATGTGACTCCATTGTTGAGCAAAGCATATACTAGTAAGGCCACAAATACTCTGAAACAACCCTTGTTTTGTCTTCCTTAAAAATTATTAATGATTTAATATTTATTTACAAAATTATAAGAGAACAGGAGTATAATTCCACACCTTTCCCACCACCAGAATTCTGTATCCCTATCCCCTCCATCTTCTTCTTGAATTTTACTGGTTCCTTTTGGGAACTAGGAACAGATTTGGGTCCAGAAGGTGCCTAGAGAGTAAACTCTCCTGACCTGTTTCCTGGGGGATGAAGACTCTACAAACAGCAGTAAAAGGACAGTTAAACTCAACAAAAACCCATCTTAAATTCCTTTGTAAATTGCTAAACATTTTTTATTGCCACCAAGAAAGTCTCTGGGACTTGGCACCTGAATGATAAATACACCACTCTTGATAGCCACAGCCCTCTCCATTTTAATGTGTATACTCAGAGAGGAATTGAGAGGGAAGGGAAAGATAAAGAGGCTGAGAGATAGAGTGACATTTGTGACATTTGGTTATCATTTGTGAAGCTTCCCCCTTGCAAGTAGAAACTGGAAGCTTGAACCCAGATCCTTGCTCATCGTAATGCGTGTGCTTTACCAGTTCCAAAACCACCTCTTAGATTCTGAGAACAAAATGGTGGTCACCTGAGGAGAAGGTGGATAAGGGTGGGTTAATTGGGTTAAGGGTGGGGAGTTGTAGACTATATAGTGGTAGATAGAAACTGGATTTTGATAAGGGTCATAATGTAGGAGGTACACATACTAAATTATAAGACTGCATACCTCGAACCAATTCAATGTTATAAACCAATGCTACTTCTAAGTAAAAGGTTAAAGAAGGATACAGAACTTGCATATGTGTGTTGTATTCCAGGTGCTAGGAGCAGGTGTGTCATCTCATTTCATTGCCTTGGAAAATTCTTTCCCACGTTGCTGCCTCCTGAGCTCCCCTTGCAACAGAAGGCCTGTAGTCACTTCACTATACCTGGCTCAGGTGCACTTCCAGGTTAAGGCTTAATTGGCTCTGTACACCTCCATGCATGCTTCCCAAGTCAGCTCTGCCCAAAACAGGTCAAAAGGTCCTTCTGAAACAGTTCTCTCTCTTCTCATGGCTTATGGGTAAGCTACCTTTCATGCTCAAAGGTGAGTAAGTGATTGTTCTTTCTCTATATGGTGACAGGAATTCCTCCCTGCCTAAGAGGATTTAACACCTTTCTAGTGGGGGTGACCCATCATGGCATCCTGGGGAGACCTCCTTTGAGCCAGATAGGAAAGCATCCTTCTAAAACAAGTCTTCCTTGAGTATGTTGGTGGCCCAAGCCTCCAGTTTAGAAACCTGGATGGAGTTGAGGGAATTTCACACCTTCCATGTTGGGCCAACCCTTCAACTAACACTAACATGTAGTTTCCACCAGGGCATCAGTCTTTGTTTTGTCAGGACAAAGGAGCCCATTAAATCTGCATTTTCCATCATGGAGCAGTAAACAAACATGAGGAAGCACTGAGCTGGCTTCCCAACAGGAAATGGTATGAGTGACTTCATTTTTAAACATTATTATCCTCTTGAAAGTGAAAGATAAAGGATGTCTTGGAGCAGCCAAATTGCTTTGGCTCAAAAATCATTTTAAATACCATTTCCTTTAACAAGCCTACTGCCTGGGCAACGGATCCACACTATTCATTTTAACCTCAGTCAGTAGAAAAAAAATTCACTAAAGTGCTTGTAATTATTTAGTCCTCTCTTTCTCTCTCTCTTCACCCAGCCATGTTAACTCAGGACCCAAACAATGCACACACAAGTCCTGTCTTCAACAGTCAAGCCTTCAGTAGTAACTACCACTCTCTGCCACCATTTTCCTCTGAAATCCAAGCTTTGAATCCAAGCATTGGGGTGTGGGAGGACCCATGGCTATTTTTAATCATTTCTGGAAAGTGCTGGAAATGTCTTCTACCTCTAGTGTTTATTTGGTGAAAATACTATTTGAGAGTGGAAACTTAATCTTGCCCTAAAGTTGAGTATACCAGAAGAACTCTACTGGAAGAGTCTTTATGGGGAGGAGAGATGACAAAGAAATCCACTCTATTCCCTCTGTGAGGTAAAACCAAGAGTAGGCCATCTCAGGCGAGGGTAGAGGGCCCATAAACTTACCTCTGGGGTGCTAGGCATCCAGATATGCTACCCCAAAATCTTTGATCATTTCAGACATATAGGTGTAGGAACATGTCCTCTCTCTCTCTCTCTCTCTCTCTCTCTCTCTCTCTCTCTCTCTATTTTAGAAAGGAAAACTAAGACATACACCAAATGCAAATGTTGAGAGTAAGTGGCATTCATGAAAGAAGGTGGAATGAAGTTTAGTGATAGCTACTCTTTTGGTTGAGTTAAGAGTTTGTACCACAAACAGGCAATTGTCTAGACCTAAAAGATCTGCCCTGCCCTTCCCTGTCCTGCCCTGCCGTGCCCTGGGGTCATCTCTTCTGGAGAAGAGGGGGCATCCTCCAGCCCACAATACATGAGAAGGCCAGCTCCAACCCCAGGGCAAGTTCAGGAAGTGAATATCTAAGTCAGGTGGGAACACTTCAGTGGGCAGAAGCACCTTTCAGAGCAGGTGCCTCACTTTAGCTCATGTCTGGAGTCACTGGTCACTCACCAGGGGTAAGAGTGGTTTTGTTTGTTTGTTTGTTTTTGTGCTGCTTTAGGTAATTAGGGTTTCAGCTTCATTGAGTTCTGACTCAACAGTTGTGCTTCCTGGCAGATCAATATCCAAAACAGTGACAATCCATTTTTAGCTGCATATATTCTATAAATAAGTTTTCACCAATTGCTCTAAGAGTGGATTCAAGGCCAGGAAGCCCAGGAAGGGAAGCTTGACATCTGACTGACAAAACAGTCTGATTCTGGATCTGAAGAAGGAGCTCTTTGCTTCCCCCATGTCTTTCAGGTCAGGTCAGGTCAAAAGGACCATATATCCCCTGGAGGAGAGACTCACATAAGATGTGTGAGGCTGGCCCACACCCAAGTATAGTCAGCTGAGTAGTTAGAAGAAAGTTGATGACTCTAGCCTCTACTCCACTCTGTGATCCCTACCTCTGAGGAGACCAGGCTGGAGAAACATGCAAGACCAGGACCACCTTCTAGGTCACAGAATGCCAGCTGAGAGCTCACTAGACTGGACAAGAAAGCCACCAGTTTGGAGCTTACCTCTGTCCCCAACATCTCATAGGCAGAGCAGGGTCACCATCTGCCACACCAGCCTCAGGAAGGGTAACCCTGCTTCTAAGCAGCTCCATACACGAAATAATATGTCTACAATATGAATAAACACAGGGAACCTTGTTTTTTTCTAAGGACCCACCACCAGCCTCACAAATACTTGTACTCTGTACCCACCTCCTTGGGCTGCCATCTCCCCAGAGCAGGGAACATCTGTGTCTTGCTCATCACTATGCCCCCAGCACACAGCATAGTGTCTGACCCTGTACAACACATTGATATCTAAAGAGCAAGCTCTTATAACACATTTAAAATAAGATTTCTTGGGGCTGGGGAGACAATATAATTGTTATGCAAAAGACTTTCATGCCTGAGACTCTGAGGTCTCAGGTTCAATTCCCAAGGCCACCATAATCCAGAGCTGAGCAGTGCTATAGTCTCTCTCTGTTATTATCTTTTTTATTTATTGGATAGAGACAGCCAAAATTTGAGAGGGAAGAGGGAGATGGGGGGGGGGGAAAGATACCTGCAATATTGCTTCACCCTTCACAGAGCTTTCCTCCTGCAGGTGGGGACTGGGGGCTCAAAACCATATCCATAAGCACTGTAACATGTGCACTCAACCAGGTGTGCCATCACCTGGCCCTCATGCTCTAGTTCCTCTCCCACCTCTCTCTCTCTCTCTCTCTCTCCCCTGTATTTTTCTCTGTGTGTCTCTCTTCATTAAAAATAAATAAAATATATTTTAAAACATAAGATTTGTAAGGTCCAGGCAAGAGAATCAGCAGTAGAATACAAACTTGCATGCATAATGGGGCATTGCTCTGATCTCTCAGTGGACTGTAGTCTATCATAACAGAATTGAGAACTCAGAAGGGGATGGAGGAGCATGAAGGGGAAGCTGAGGACTCAAGTCCCTGTAGAGGAACAAAATGAGGTTTTTGTTGGGAAACATAGAAGTGTGCCTATGTAACAACAAAAGTCCTGTAAGTGAACATTTCTTCAATAAAGTTATACTTGAATAAAAAAGAAAGGAAGGAAGGAAGGAAGGGAAAATGGAAAGAAGGAAGGAAGAAAGAAAAAGAAAATTAAGCAAATAAAATAGAAGCCAGGATATAGCTCATCCAGTATAGGGCATAGTTTACCATGCACAATATCCTGGGTTTGAGCCTCCTGATCAACACATAGGAGCACCTGCACAAGGGAAGCTTTACAAATAATGACTCTCCTCCTTGTGTCTCTCTTTCTTGTCTCTCTATTTCTCACCCTAGCTAAATAAATAAATTGAGGCTATAGGGCTTGAAGGAACTGTGTAGGCATGGAGCCCCAGTGATAATTTTGGTGGCCACAACACACACACACACACACACACACACACACACACACACACACACACACACACACACACACAAACAGTTTCCAAGATAAACAGAATCCTGACCACTATGTGAAGAAAGTATAATTATGAAGTGCTACTTCTGTCTGGACAGCTGGTCAAACCAGTCCTCCCAAGTGTCAGTCCTTCCCCACTCCACCCCCATCCCATGAAATACACTGCCATCCATGAAGGCCCCCAGCTGGAAGACCTTTTCTGTGTGCATGGGAAGCTAATGGCTGAATCCACAGGGAACCAAGGTGGGGAGAGCTGTGAGGACCAGCAGGTTTGAGTGCAGGAGAGTTGGTTATGCTAAGAGGGCCTTGGCAAGGCTATGGGTGGCAGGGGGGAGGTAGGGCAGACTTCTGGGTCCAGACCTGGAAGACTGTTAAGCTTATAAGCCTTCAGAGCTAAACCTTCTGCTTCTTAGATAAGAAAATGGAGGTGCAGAGGAAGGCAGGTATTTACACTAGGTCATGCATGTGAAAAGTAGTAGCCTGGGACCCCAACACTGAAGTGCACCACTCTTTGCACAGGCAATGTCTGGACATTAGGATCAGGGCCCTATAAAACCATCTTCACATGCCTCTAAGTGACAGGGAAGTCACTATTTCAAAGAAAAAGAAACAAGCTCCAAGTTATGTGAGCAAGGAGCAGTGTCCATGGTGGAAATCAGTCAGCAATTACTCAGTGGCTAAACATCTGGTTGGCAGATTATCAGCCCTCACTTGGTTACATCTTCTGTCTCCCTAGAAAGATAGAGGCATCCCCTTGGCCCAGTGCCATGAAGCCAGTGGGAAGCCTTCCACTTTGTATACTTGGTAGACACAAGTTCAAGGTACCCAGTGCATGGGTAGGCAGTACATGGGCATGTGGACAGGTGTCATATTGGAAGAATAAGAGGACCTTCTGCTGAATGCATGAATAAATGAAACCATACAGGACACATCCAGCTAGGAGCCCCAGGAAACCTAAAACATACTCTTGGCCATTAGCATCAACTTTGACTTTCTAATATATTCTTAAAATTGTTTAAAAACTTTATTTATTTAATAAAGATGGAAACATCAGGAAGAAAGAAGTAAAGAGGACAAGAGGTACCAGTACTGTTTCACTGTTCCTGAAGCTTCCCCTTGCAGTAGGGGAGCAGGGACTTGAACCTGGGTCCTTGAGCATTGTAACACTTTACCAGGTGTGCCACTTCCAGGACCCTATTTATGACTTTTTTCTCACTTACAGAGCTTTGCCTACATGTCAAAGTGCAAAGCATCACTTGTCTTGACTTCCTGCAATGGCAGGAAAGAAAAGCTGGCACTATGCGATGGGGTCTGTTTATGAACATCTTCAATCTGGTGAGGCTGTACAAACAGCACTAGGTAACTTTCAAATAGAAGCCTCCCCTGAAGACGTGGGACTATTTTGGGCCCCCACTACTAGCCCTAAGTTTCCTAGCTTTCAGGCTGAGTATGGCCAGAGAGTGCTTGCATTCATCAGGATCTGACCTTGATGTGGGTATGGGAGTGGGCTAGTACTTAGATGAGGACATGCTTGTTCAATTTAGACAGCATTTTCCTGTTTAAGCAGGATAGGGTCTCCTGTGACATCGGGAATCTAGCAGGACCCACAAAGATGGCAGGTGCACTGGAAGAGGTTGTGGATTAGGCCTGGGAGTAAGTAAGTTGGGGACTGGGGAGGAGAGGTTTGCTGGCCCAAGCAGAAAGGATCACCTTCACTGTGCTCTTCATAATGGTCACTGAGGCAGAGAGATGGCCTGTGTGTGTCCTGGGCAGGGTGACCACCCAGGGTGGGAGAGCAGGGGCAAATTTCACCTGCATTTCTAAGCTCCCTTCTCCCCTGCATCCAGATGCTATGGTACTTGGCCTTTTCTTCCATTTCCATTGGTTTGAGCTGCAGCAAGAGTACAGTAGTGTTGAGATTCACTTGCTCACACTCAAGCCCATTTTCCTCAGAAGTAGGAAGTAAGATGGTCAACTTAGATCAGAGAGTGATGTGAGATCAGGAGAGTCGAATGAGAAGTTCTCACTCAGGATGGTGAAAACTTCCATGGACCACTTAGTTGGCAGCACTCACAGAACCTGAAATACCCACCCCAATAGCTTTTCTAGACATTTCCTGAGAAAAATGTGACCTAAGTGTTCATACATAATGCATGCCTGTCTCCAGGGAGTTCATTTGTGAAGTCTTTTCAGTCTGACAGGACATCTTGACCCCAAGCGGAGGTGTACTTGGGGACCCTGCACTGCTAGGCCTCTCCTCCATGGTATGGGGGATCCCCTCACCTGGATCAGGTTGGTTGTGTGTCTCTTTTCATGTGTCTATGTGTTTTAATGAGTGTATGTCTGTGTTGGGACATGTGTGCTTACATCCAGGCATATTACTCATCACAGTGGAGACTAGAATAGGCAGGCCAGCCTCTCATTCCATGGATATGTGTCTTAGTCTTGGGCAAAGAGCAAAGCCACTCCAAAAGGACCCCAGAACTTGGGCCACAGACTTCAATAACCAAGTCTGTACTCCCTAAGGCAGTAACACAGAATTGTGTTGACATGGGCTTATGTAGGCTCATAAGCACTGCCTGTTACATTTTCAAGTATGATACAGTCAATTGACATAAAATTGGCAGCTTGAAGTCAGTTCTGGTGAGAATATTTACACCAAGAAAATTGGCAAGTGCTACTGATGTGGCTATTTCTTTTTTTCTTGGAGACCTGCTTACTAAATATTTATGTTTACACCACTGCATTAAGGGACACAGTTGTGACCACTACAAAATAATAGCCCTTCACCATAGGCATGACAGCTGAAGGACAGTTGCACTTCATTTCCCCCAGAGTGGTTCTATCTCTACAGTATGTCTGGAGTTAAAGGTACCACATGCTTTGGGTCATATGATGATCTTTGGCCAAATTATGTCTGATCTAGATGGGTGAATGTCACAAGTCTGACTGCTCTAACCAGAGACAGCAGTAGCTGGTGACTGAGCTACAGGGTGTTTATAGACCAGAAGCTGGCCCAGAAAGTGAAAGAATATTAGATTTCTTCAGTTGACCTTGTTATCAGGCCTGTTATGCACTTCCAAATCCAGTACAAATCCAACAGGGCCAGTCAGTTCAAACTGGACCCCTGGAGCCCTGGTTTATCCCTCCCTGACCATCACCATAGCTACACTCTAGTCAAACCTCTGTTTTGAAGATCTTGGATTTTTTTTTTCCCCCACCAGAGTTATTGTTGGAGCTTGGTGCCTGCATGATGAATTTACTGTTCCTGTTGGCCTTTTATGTTACTTTTTCCTGTTTGCTTTATTTGGTAGGACAGAGAGAAATTGAGAGGGAATGGGGAGATGGAAAGGGAGAAAGACAGAGAGACACCTGCAGACTTGCTTCACCATTTGTGTTGCTCTCTCCTGTAGGTAGGACAGGGAGCTTGAACCCAGGTCCTTGCAAATGATAATGTGTGTGCTCAACTGGGAGCCCCACTGACCAGCCCTAGATATCGGCTTTGTGAAGAGGTAATCTAGAGAGAGGCTAGTCATTACGTAGGGCTTAAGCTCAGCTTCCCTTCTGAGCTAGAGATGCCACTAATGTATGTCTTAATGTATGTCACTTACTTCCCTAGGTGACAGCTTTCATAAAACAAAGCAAAATGGAAAAAAAAGGGGGGGTTAGGTTGTTTGTTTTCTGAGGGCACTGGGACACTGCTGCCAAAAGCACTGAAACCTCCAAAGTGGAACAGGGCCTGACCTGGAGGAATGGGTAACCTGATTCAGCACGTGAGGCTACTCTGTTCACCCAACAGCCTCGAGGGTCCACTGAAACTGAGGCACTTGCCAATAACACTGATCAGAAATGGCAAAGTGTTTTTCAGTCATGACATCATCTCCCCAGATAGTAACTTGGATCCACCTGCATATTAGATGTCAGGCTCAGAAAAAAAAACAAAAAACAAAAAATAGTATAGTCATGGGCTCTTTGTAATATAACTAAAATAGGCCTGCTAACTAACTACAAAATGGAGACCCTCCCAACTCTTCATCTGCACTATTCCAGCCTTTAGGTTCATGATAAGTCAACAATTTGTTTGGCTCTATGTGTTAACTCTTAATTTAGCTACCAGGTTCCAAATGTTAACATGATGCCAACCAGACTTCCCTGGGCAGATGACCCCACCAATGTGTCCTGGAGCCCCACTACCCCAGAGCCCTGCCCCACTAGAGAAAGAGAGAGACAGACTGGGGGTATGGATTGCCCATGTTCAGCAGGGAATCAATTACAGAAGCCAGTCCTTCCACCTTCTGCACTCCATAATGACCCTGGGTCCATACTCCCAGAGGATAAAGAATAGGTAAGCTACTAGGGGAGGGGATGAGATATGGAGTTCTAGCAGTGGTAATTGTGCAGAGTTATACCCCACTTATCCTCTGGTTTTTGTCAGTGCTTCTTTTTTATACATAAAAAATAAAAGAAAACAAAAAAAGAGAAGAGAAAAGAAAAGAAAAGGAAAAAAAAGAAAAAAGAAAAGAAAAGAAAAGAAAAGAAAAGAAAAGAAAAGAAAAGAAAAGGGAGTTGGATGGTAATGCAGCGGGTTAAGTGCACATGATGCAAAGTGCAGGGACCAGCATAAAGATCCTGGTTTGAGTCCCTGGCTCCCCACCTGCAGGGGAGTCACTTCACAGGCGGTGAAGCAGGTCTGCAGGTGTCTTTCTCTTCCCTTCTCTGTCTTCCCCTTCTCTCTCCATTTCTCTCTGTCCTATTTAACGATGACATAAATAACAACAATAATAACTACAACAACAATAAAAAAACAAGGGCAACAAAAGGGAAATAAATAAATAAATGTAAAAAAAAACTTAGAAAGAAAAGAAAAGTAATGGCAAAGTGAATCTCCAGTGAATGAGAATTTCTGTCTGCTGTAGTCCCCTGCTGTGGTCTCCCTGATCTGCTTAACTTCTCTGGTTAGCTTAATGGGGGAGCTGCCATGCTACTCCTGGGTCTGGCTCAGCCCCTCCTCACTGTGAAGCTCAGCTCTCCCAAAGGCAGCTAACTACTTCTAGGATGTGTGTCAGGAGCATTAGGTGGCTGTGAGCAGGCTGACACATTTCAGGGGTACTGGGGGAGTGCTGCCTATCTCCCTCTTCTGTGGGGCAGTGGAGCTGACTGTCCCCATATACACTAAAGGAGGGGTGTGATGGGGAGAGGGGTGACTGGGGCAATCTGAAGACACCTGACACAAGCACTCAGGGCTACCAACTTCAGTTCTAAGGTGCAGGGAACCAGGAGATGATGGGGCCATGGGGTGGGGTTGAGCTTCCGGGAGAAGCAGCAGGAGAACTGGGGATCAACTTTATAATTCCCAGTTTCTTGAAGACAATAGGGGTTGATATCAGGACCAACAGGGAGCTAGGACTGGATCTACAGCCTCCTAATAGTTGTCATAAATAGAGCCATATTCACTACTGGCTGGCCTGTTGTTGAAACTTCCTGGAGGGCTGGGCAGTGGTGCAACCAGTTGAGCACATATGGTATCATGAGTAAGGACTAAAGTTTGAGACCATGGTCCCCTCCTGCAGGGGGAAGCTTCATGAGTGGTGAAGCAGGTCTGCAGGTGTCTTTCTTGCTCTATCTCCTTCCCCTCTCAATTTCTCTCTGCCCTGTCAAATAAAATAAAATAAAATAAAATGAGGAAAAATGACTGCTGAGAGCTGTGGATTCACTGTGTAGGCACTGAGCCCTGGCAATCACCCTGGTGGTAATTAAAAATAATAAAATAAAATAAAATCAAACATCCTGGAGGTGGGAGGGTAGAGACACAGAACTCTGGTGGTCGGTGCTGTGTGGAACTATACCTTATAATCTAACAGTCTTGTAATACACTACTAAACACAAATAAAAAAAAGATCCATAATAATAATAATAATAGTCCTTGAGTCCTTGTAACAGCATCATAGCATTTTATGGGTGATGAAACAAAGCCTCATGGATTGATTTACTAGCCCAGCGGGCTAGTGGGTAACATAAATCCATGCAGCTTCAGATTCAGCTTCAGAATCTAGGTGAGCCAAGACACTGACATTCAGAACAGATTCTAAACTGGGCGACAGGCCTTTCCAAACCTACGTAGGGAAGCACCTGATTTCCTGGGGTTGGAGGCTGACTTGGGACAACCTGGTGACACTCCTTGAGAACCAAAGGAGGAGTCCTTGGGGGGCTTCCGGGCAGCCTGGGGGTCACCCATCTTACCACACAGGGTTATTTATGGTTTGAGGGACAGAATGAGCATACATTGTTCTGGCTATGACTCAGTTCCTGCCCTCCCATGTGTGAGACTGGGGAATGTAATTATTCCCAGAACAGAGGGCCTCCCCGGTCCTCTTCTCAGACTAGAGCCCATGGTTGGACCGACCCCTGCTTCAGATCAATGAAGCCCCTTCTGACTGTCAGCTGTGGCTCTGTGAGGGAGTTTTCCCCAGGATGAGTTAAGTAGGGCTATTGGCATTTCTCTCTCATTTTAAAATACTTTGTTTATTAACGAGAAAGATAGGAGGAGAGAGAAAAAGAACCAGACATCATTATGGTACATGTGCTTCCAGGGACTGAACTCAGGACTTCCTCCTTGAAGAGTCCAACACTTTATCCACTGCACTACTACCTCTGGACCACTTAGCATATCTCTAGTTCAGATCAACCATATGACTGAGGACAATGGGCTCCCCAGAACTGTGTCCTGTCATCTGTCCTCTGACTACAACCCCCTTCAGGGACCAAAGCTGATCTCTCTCGACCCACTACCTCTCCCAGAAAGCCCTGAGGAGGTAAACTGACACTCCATGGGAGCTCATTTCTTTGGAAATGACAACATTTTTTCCTCTTCTGAGCAATTTCTCTACAAACTAAGAAGTATTTCAGCAATTTAGGATCAACACACCTTTCTTTTCTGGACTTCTTTCTTAACCCCCACCTCCCAAGCTAACTTCATAGAAAATTCTCAAGCACTGCATTCCCAGTGTAACCCTTCCTGGGTATGCCAAAGACATTGATGTCTGCTCCCAACTGAAGCCATTTAAATGTCTTTTTAAAATAACAAAACTGCTTACTCTCGTGTGGGGAGGAAGGTAGAAAAGGAGGGGAGCTGGAAGAGGGAGAGAGGAGAAGGAAGGATGGGCACGCTATTGGAAGAACATATTTACTCTGGTGTCTTTATCATTCTGATGCTTATATGGAGGAGGGGGTAAAGCTGTTTTAGTCACATGTGAATCTAGAAATGTGCTCAAGAGTTACAAATTCTCAGCAACTTTGACTTCTGAATGGTAATGTACCACTGATTCCCCCACTGCCCCCTACCCAACACACATGTACCCACATGCCAGGAATGAGGCTAGACACCTGAGGCAAAGCAGCAAGGCCTCCATGGCATTTCTGCTCTTAAGGCACTCACATAGGAAGGATGGGAACTACTGACACATCATTTGTTTCAACAACATAGGGGGACTGTGAGAGAGAGATTTTTTAACTGAATATTTATTTATTGGACAGAGATAGAACTTGAGAAGGGAGGGGAAGATAGAGAGAAAGAGAGACACTTGCAGATCTGCTTTACCACTCATAAAGCTTTCTCCTTGAAAGTGGGGACTGGGGATTTGAACTCAAGTCCTTAAGCATTCTAAAATGTGTGCTCAACTGGGTGCACCACCACCAAGCCTCACTACAAGAGGTTTTTCTCAGTGACATAAGCCTTCCCCAAGAGTCCATGCCATGTTTTTTTCTCTTCTTTTCTTTTTCTTTCTTTTTTAAATATTTGTTTATTTTACTTATTTTCCCCTTTGTTACCCTTGTTTTATTGTTGTAGTTATTATTGTTGTTGTTATTGATGTCATTGTTGATGGTTAAGACAGGGAGAAATGGAAAGAGGAGGGGAAGACAGAGGGGGGAAAGATAGACACCTGTAGACCTGCTTCACTACCTGTGAAGTGACTCCCTTGCAGATGGGGAGCCAGGGGCTCGAACCAGGACCCTTATGCTGGTCCTTGCACTTTGCGCCACATGCACTTAACCCACTGTTCTTTTTTCTCCCTCTTCTTTTCTTTTTCCCCCTTCTCTTCTCTTCTCTTCTTCTCTTCTCTTCTCTTCTCTTCTCTTCTCTTCTCTTCTCTTCTCTTCTCATCTCTCCACTCCTCTCCTCCCCACCCCCTTCTCCTCCTCCTCCTTCTTCTTCTCTCTCTCTCTCTCTCCCAGAACACTGCTCAGCTCTGGTTTCTGGTGGTACAAGAGATTAAGCCTGGGGTTCCAGAGCCTCAGGCATGAAAATTTGCTTGCATAATCATTATACTATCTCCCCTGCCTGCCATGTGCTTTCATTTCTCTGAAATTCTTAAACTGGATACACTGATCCTTGGTGGAAAGATCAGAATGGTGGTTACCTCCAAGATATTAGAGAGAGGTGGGAGAGAGTAGAGAGGAGATAATGACTAATATTGTGCTGGCACTTGCATTATTTGAAACTTATCAACCAATGTCTCAATACTTGCACATTCAATTGCCTCCCTGTATTTAAAGTTTACCTCAAGGTCATATAAAGACATAAATGTTCAGTTCTGGTTAATGACGCACATTGCTGACATGGGGCAGGGGGGCAGGATTGTGGTGGTAGTGGGGTGGGGTGTGCTTTTATTTGAAACTTACCTGTACACTAAATAAGAAGATTGACTGGATAGATAGACAATAAGCTGTAAATCCACTTAAACTGTTAGTAATTGAATCTGGATGGTAGGTACAAGGGTGCTTGCAAACCTCACCCAAATTTTCCAGAGATTTAAACATTTTATATAAAATGTTGGGTGAGGGGGTGGTTTTTCAGAAAGGGAGGGAATGTTAGATGGGGTGTCAAGAATAACTCATGGGGGAGCTCAGCTCAGCTGAGTGTTTCCTTGAGGAAAACTTTTGTCTTTTTTTTGGAAAGCCACACTTTCCCCTTTGCTCCAAAGAAGATTAGGATATTGAGGACAGAATGTCAGTTGAAGATTACATGAAAATTTATTTTAATAAATAAATTTATTTTAATAAATAAATATTAAAAAAGAAAGAAAGAGAAAAGAAGAGAAAAAACATGGCATGGACTCTTGGGGAAGGCTTATGTCACTGAGAAAAACCTCTTGTAGTGAGGCTTGGTGGTGGTGCACCCAGTTGAGCACACATTTTAGAATGCTTAAGGACTTGAGTTCAAATCCCCAGTCCCCACTTTCAAGGAGAAAGCTTCATGAGTGGTGAAGCAGATCTGCAAGACCTGAGTCCTAGTATCAACTACAAGAAGATCCAGGTGGGTCCCCAGGTAGGGGGAAGAACAAGGACAAAGGTAGTAAAAAAGAAAACTACTTCCTGAGGAGCGAGGAGAAGCCAGCATGATTTGAGATGCCAAGGTTGAAGAAGGTGGCTGGTGACTGCAGACAGTGGAGTGTAGCTTGGGGCTGGGAGCAAAAGGGTGCAGGGTGAAAAAGGAAGAGTGGAGGAAGGCAAGGAGAGCCAAAAACAGACATCCAGCAGAACTGTCAGCTAGAGAAATGTGAAAGCAGCAGAATCGTGAGTGGAGCAGAGCAGACAGACAGGAATGCCAAAAAAGACTGTGAGGTTGTCTTGGTCCCAAGATTCCTTCCAGAAAAACTCCCAAAGTATCTGTGTGGCTCTTGCTAGGGACATATGGGAAGCAGGATCTGGCTCCCAGTTTCTTTCTCCAATAGCCAATTGGAATGGGAAATGTACCCCTTTCCCTTACTGCCATCACCAAGGGATTCCTGGTATATCTGGAAAGGAAGAGAGGAAAGGCCCAAGAAAGTCATACCCACCTGGAGGGTGGTGGTAGGCAAGGCAAGAAGTCTTCACTGAGTTTCCCAGGGACTGTCACTATGGTAAGAACTGGAATAGGAGATTTGAGTGGCAATAACACCAGTATCTACTTTGCTTACCTGTGTGTAACTGCATTCACCTGTGTATAGCTGCATCAGCTCATTTCCACTGATTTTTACTTGCACTCCCCTATGTGAACTTTTGTTCACTTGAGTACACCTGTGTTCACCTGTATGTAACTGTATGCATCTATACCTTCTTAGGTGCAGAGCATTATTCTGTTTAGAGCATTATTCACATGTGAGTACCTATGATCACCTGGATGTAACTGTATTGACCTGTGCATGCCTATGTTCACTTGTATACACCTATGCCTGCCTACTTAGAGTGTTCTTCACTTGTGTGTATCTGTATTCACCTATATGTACCTGTGTCTAACTGTCAAGTTGAAAGCATTTGCCATGAGTCTGGAGTGCATACTGTGTATGATGTCTCCCATGGGAATACCTGTACACTGACAGTCACAGAAATATTAACCATGGTAAAGCAGTTTTGATGCCAGGCAATGGGGCCAAGGTCTCTAATCCTCCCAAGAAACTAACTGAATTATCTGGGGTGCTGCCAGAGGCCTGAGAAAGTGGCTGACACTCACACACAGAGTTTGTCACCAAAGACTCACACTTTTCCCTTTCATTCTGTCACATCACATCTGAATTTCACTTTCAGCCCTCTGAGTTCTTTCAGAGGCAAAATAGAAAGTGTTTCCTTGAGGCAAACTTTTGTCTTTTGTTTGGAAAGCCACACTTTCCCCTTTGCTCCAAAGAAGATTAGGATATTGAGGACAGAATGTCAGTTGAAGATTACATGAAAAGGATAATTAAACAAAAGCCCCACATTATAAGCCATCTAGAGGGGAAATTAAGCAGCTTGCACATTCTCCCCGTTTTTGAAGGCTGTTCTGTCGGAGGGGCGGAGGAATTGTTTGACTTGATAAATAAATATTGTAACTATACTGCAATGCCCATTGTTCTGTCTTTATATTAGAAGCCATTGCTTTGCCAGGCTGACAACACACACACCATGGAGGCATAAGCCCCTCTGCAGACGGGAGGATTAAGAGACTGACAAGTCCTGGATAATAAGGCTAATTAATAATTCTCCTCTCCAAGGAGCTACAATTCTAGCAACTTCCTTTTTCTTCATCGTCCAGTCTGGTCTAGGCAACCCAGTCCTCTCAGGACTGAAGGAGAAAGGTAGGTCTGCAGGATGAATAAGGAGAGGTGGTGCTAGATCACAGAAGGGCAGGGAGTCAACGTGACACCACAGAAAGGGTGGCATTCAGAGGTTGCATTTCACTGACACTGAATCCTGAGAGTACAAAAGGAAGAAACAAATGGGGCTGAAGTCACACATATACTTCCAATGTGCCTACCTTTGCAACTCTCATTTACCCAACTACAACCATTCACCCAATTCTTTTGTGCAAAAACCGCTGGAATCGTCAATGGTCACCTCTGACTGGAGGCTGCTGTGTGGCTGAGCAGGACACTAAGATATTTGTGGGTACTAGCTTAGCCTGTTTTATAAATACACACACACACACACACACACACACACACACACATACACACACACACACACACACACACACATAATCCAAGGTGGGATAATTAACTTGGTCAGAGATACAAGACTAAAAAATGAAAGTGGGGCTGAATTAGTGATAAGCAATGTGAAAGTCAAAAGGCTGAAATCAATTGCAGGAGGTTCTGGGTTCACCCATTCTCCTACCTTTCCACCCTATACCTCCCAACCCCCCCATCCACCCCATGCCTACCACTCTACAACCTTGCAGGGTAGCCACTGAAAGGCCCACTGCTGCAGCTATCTGGGTCCCCTGTGTTCCCAGATCAGGATCAGGAGGAGAGAATCTTCTAGAAAATGTCCAATGATTTTTTTCCTTAACAAAGATAAAAGCCACTTTTGGGGGATGACCATATCTTTTCCCCTGGAGACTTCAGGTGGGCAAAGAAGAGACCTTGGCATTATAAATTACAATCAAGCAAAGATGTCTAAGAAGGAAATAATATGGGCTCTGCTGTGTGGCCTTGGCAAGGATCCTGAAATCTTAATGGAATTGAGAAAAAAAAATTGGCATAGGCACTGTAAATTCCTAGCTTTTACCTTATCTTCTCATCAAGATATTCAAAGTGTGTTAAATGGAGAAAGAAGGGGAAGCTGCTGGTTAGAATAAAACTAGCACAAGAAGGCAGCTCTCTAAGTGGTCCCACAACTCATTCTCTCTCCAGCTCTCTTTGCCAGCACTTGGCCTCTTTCTGGTTGTCTGATCCTGTCTCCCAGATCAAAAGCTTCTTGGACAATTTGTGAGTTAGGGGATAGAACCCTGTCCGGCTGCCTTCCTCCCTCCACTTTACCAGGTCTCTCCTCCACAGGGTCTCTTTCTGCTAGGAGTGCATCCTTTCACTCCTACTCTTCCACTCTCCTCCCCTCCTTCTCTCACCTGCTTCTCTTGACACCCCCTCCACACACACATATCTCCCACACACACCTCCTCTCTAACCCTGTCCTGTCCCTGACCACTCTCAGACTCTCCCCCAGTCTTGCTCAGCTCCACATTTAGCTGATAGCACAACAATTTGCTGGAAGCACATCTTTCCTGATGTTTTGTAAGTGCTGTGAGGTCAGAGGTGGGGTCTGGGCTATTTCCCTCCATGCTCTCAGACTACAGAAGCTCTCTGACCTAGTTCCACATGGTGACCATAAGTACGGCCTCAGGGGGCACCAGTGTGCTTTGTAGCATGGGAGTGTTGTCACTGTTACAGATAATGATGATAATAATGGCCATTGCTACAGATATCAGTTGGGAAAAGCTTTCACAGCAGGGCTGTTCCTCCCATTTCAGCAATTGCAAAACTCTTCTGGCTCAAGTGGAAATGTGCACATGGGTAGCCCCCCACACACACATACAGACAAATTCTTTGCTGACATGGGGGGGGGATTTCTTCCCCTGCAGCCCTATGACTGGTCTGAAGAACTGGAGCTAAGATGGTGCAGAGTTTTGTTAAGACTTTTCCTAGTCCTGGGGTTTGAGAGTGAAGATGCTTTGTTCCCTCTGACCCCTAGTTTCTTCTGCAAAAACCAGGATAAATTTTTATAGGTCTAATTTCCCTGAGGGATGAAAATAAGAGGCAAAGACCAAGTGTGGAGAGGCTTCTAGTGCCAGAGCTACGGTCTCTGTCCACCCAGTGGAGAGGCAGTTCACAGAGCCCTCTGCTCCAATCCAGTCAGCAAGTGGCACCTGCCAAGGCCTCTGTTCTTTGTGGTTGATGGAATGATGCCAAGGCTGGCTTAGCTCCCTATTCTGATACTGTGTGTCTGCCTCTGGAATGGTGCACAAAGGGTCCAACTGGTCTGGATGCCCTTTCTTCTCACTTACCTGGATCCAGTGCTCAAGGATCCCTCAGATAACAACTCTCATGCTTCCCTTCCTAGAACTACATGGGTCAAAAATTTCCTTTGAAAATAGAGAAACGGTCTGGGGTCACCCTTTCCCTGTGTTGTTCCCAGTCCCATCAAAGACTCATTTTGTGGCATCTCACAGTATGGGGATCAGATGACTCTGTTCAAGGACCCCCACACTCTGTGACACCTGGTTTCCCAGCTACTTGATTTTACCCCAATGGAACATAAAAATGATTATTGAGCAAGAAACCTTGCATGTTTTTTTCTTTATAAAGCCATAATATTTTGTGCTTACAAAAGATAAGAGTTAGAAAAGGGAATTAAGAGGAAGAAAAGAAGGAAAAAAGGTAGGAAGTGGAAAAGGAAGGATGAAAGAAGAAAGATAAAAGAAAGGAAGAAAGGAAGGAAAGAGAGAGGGAAGAAAGGAAAGAAGGGAGGAAGGAAGAGAGGGAGGAAGGAAAGGAGGAAAGAAGGGGGAAGAGAGGGAGGAAGGGAGGGATGGAGGGAGGGAGGGAGGAAGGAAGGAAGGAAGGAAGGAAGGAAGGAAGGAAGGAAGGAAGGAAGCTTTCTTTCCTGTTGAATTACAACCTGGATCTTGGGGACAGCTTCTGGTGGCATCCAGCTTACTCTGTATGGAGAATTCCACCCCTCAAGTCCAGCTTAAAGATGTGACTGAGGTGAGGATCAAAGGAGAGAAATTCACACAGAGACCCACACTGGGTCCATGAGGGTGCCAAAGTCACCTGCCAGGAGGCCCCTCAGCCAAAGGCCAATCTCTCTCACCCTCTCTCAGTCACTGGGGCTGCCTGGGGTTTGAGAACATGCAGGGCTTGTTCAGAGGTGAAGGAGTCAGTGCTCATTCATGAGAGAGCTCTCTGGGAACTTAAGAACTGGATCCATGTTTGCAGGAGGAGCAGATACAGCCCTCAGACCCCTCCTCAGAGGCTGTACTTAGCCTTCTCTTCCTGGCACAAGAAATGGAGTCCTTGTCAGGCATCCACTGGGCTCCCCAGCAGTCCTACTATTTCTGTGCTGTTTCTGGGGAAGCTGTCCTCTGGGGGTGGGCAAGAAGATGATCAGTCTGAGGGTTCTGTGCCAGTTGGATGGCCTCCAATACAATGAAGAGATTTAGTACTTCAGTTTGACCTGGAAAACCTGATTTTGGACCCCTAGTCTATATCAGTCAGGTTTGGAGTATAGTTTTCAAGGGTGTTTGCAGTGAGAACCTAGAGCCAAGACAAAGTAAGAATGGGGGTATGAGGCATGCTGGTTCCTTTTCTACATACATGGTTCTGAGTGTCAGACCAAGTTCTCCTTCCACTTACAGACATGGAGGACCTTTGGGGACCAGGAAAATATGCCCACTGCCCATTCCCTCCTCCTTGCTGATCTGCATGTATAGGTGGCTCCTGGCACCATCCACACCCCACCCCAACTTGTGGGGGCAACAGGGCTAGCAAACCTCAAAGTTAGGCAGGAAGCAGAGGGCATGGAAGTGATGTACTGGCAGTTGCCTCTTGTCTAGTCACACAATATGGGATAAGGCATTCACAGTCATCTGTCTCTAACCCTTCCTTTTTATAAGGGGTGACAATAGCAGAGAGGCTGTAAGGGACCTCTACCAATGACTTGGTGGCAATGTTCATCCTGGTAGGGGAGAACTAGGACTAATACCCTTTCCTAAACCCCAAAGGTATTAAAATCTAGATCCAAATATCTTAGAACTCAGAATAAGTGTCTTCCCCCACTCCCACAATCCAGGAGACCTCAGTCCTGAGGTCCTCCAATCTGAACTCATCCCACAGCAGCATTCTGGGCCCATAGCCTCTGTGCACAACAGGGGTGGATCAAGAAGTCACCCCCATGGCCTCCACTCCAACATGCTGGCTTCAGCAGCCAAACAGCCCCCAACAGCAGTGCAGACAGGCTGGACACACCCCCTGCTTTTCTCCAGCATGGAAAACATTCATTAAGCATTTTAGAGGACAAGGGCAAAAAAGAAAAACACTCATTAGAAGCAGAAACAGTTTCCAAATGAGCCATACAGAATCTGCTGGGAAGTCTGGCCTCAAATGGGGACTGCTCTTCTTGGGAGAGCAAGCACCAGGAGAGTAGACAATAGGATAGAGCCTTGGGGGGGGGGGGTGGGGAGCACAGAGAGATGGTGCAAAAGTAGAGTAGAGAGGGGTTAGAGTTGTCACATTCAGAAAACCCCCATGGGGTGGGTGGGCAGTGGTACACCCAGTTGAGTACACAAGTTACCATGCACAAGGACCCAGTTTTGGCCTGTGGGGGGAGGAGAGAGAGGGGAGGGGATTGCTTCATGAGCAGTGAAGTAGGTCTGCAGGTGTCTACTTCTGTCTGCCTGCCTATCTATCTATCTATCTATCTGTCTATCTATCTATCTATCTATCTATCTATCTATCATCTACCTCCTTCTTCCTTCTCAGTTTCTCTCTGTCCTACCAAATAAAATGGAAACAGGAAAAAGAAAAGAAAAAAGAAAAAAGAAAAAAGAAAAAAATACCCTCATGGGAGACAGAGACCTAGTGGGGAGGGAAGCTGGGCAATCTTTGTTTAATATTTGAAGCAGCCTGGCTCTCATGAGGCACTGAGCTCATGATGATAACCATGCTCAGCAGCAGGTGCAGAGGTGAAAAAGAGTGGTGGGGGAGACCTAACCCCAGCCTGGCTTCATTGCTGACCTGGTTTAATGACCCATCCAGAAAACACAATAGCTGATCTCTATGGAGCCTACAGACCTTGTCTGCTGTCATTCACAAAGCCCCCATTGTCACTAGTGATTCAATGACAGGAGAATCAGCAGAGCTGACTTTGCAAGCCTGCAGGGCAAGACCCTACCCCACCTGGAGAAGTGGCCTGAGTTCAGGTCACCTGGGCAGAGACTGGCCTGGGGCCTTGATATGCCAACTGGCCTCCTGGGGTCCTCTGATACTGCTCAGTAGCTGTGGCTAACAGCATTATGCACCAGAGTACTCAACAGGCTCCATCATTCCACTCTAGAAAAGGTTTGCTTTCTCAACTGTCTCCTAGTTAACATACTAATAAAAGAGCTGAGAGAGAGAATGAGATACAGAGAGATACTACCCTTAAAAACCAGGTACCCTCTATTCCTCCATCATTTGATTCTGGTATTAGAGGCCATTTCCTACTTTCCTGGTCTTATGTGCTTATTCATGCCCTTCAACTTTTTAAATAGAAACAGAAAGGCAAAGACGTGCACATTCACACACACACACACGCACACACACATGCACACGCACACGCACACACAGAGCACATACACATGCACACACACACACACATACACACACACACACACACACACACACAGAGAGAGAGAGAGAAAGAGACCATAATACTAAAGCTTCCTTCAGTGTGGTATAAATCAGACTTGAACACGAGTTACACACAAGGCAAAGTAGCACACTATCCAAGTGAGCTATTTTGCCAGCTCTCATTCCCTGTCTTGAGCCTTTGGAGCAAACCTTGGCCTGTTGGTGGGCTTAGCCTCTACCTATCAGACTAAGGTTCTTCATGGGTCCTTGGGGGAGATAAGGATGAAGGTCTCTGTTCAGGGAGCAGAGAATCTAGTTGATAAGGAAGCCTATGCCTACAAGGGGACAGGTCCTTGCTGTGCTAAGGTCTTGGAATAAGAATCATTGCTGGAGGCCTGCTGAGGCAGGAGGGGGGTGCAGAGAGAAGGTGCTAACTGAGTAGTGATTTCAGTGAGTGGGGGGAGAGGGTGAAAACCCTTTCAGAAGCTGCACTCCCCTTCTTTCTTTTTCCAAGTCTCATTCCATTTTGGAATGCTTCTGCTAGTGAAATGTGAAGAGTATAGCTGGCTCCTACCCCTTTGCAGACTGACTTTTTTTGGGGGTGGGTGGGTTGTGAGGAGGAACAGAGTTAGCCCTATCAACTGACCCCTTCCTCAACTCTCACTTGATCACTGCTTGACAACTTCACTTCTCCAGTCCCTTCTCTTGGCAATTGGCGTCAGAGTCAAACTGAAGCCGATTTCTGTCTGGGGCAGTGTCTCCAAGCTCCCTTCCTGTCTAATATTAGAGAAATTAGACCTGGCCACACCATCATTATCCTGGTGTTGTAATTAGCACCAGAACAAATTGCTCTGAGCAGCCCCAGCTGCAGCCTGCGTTGTTCTGGCTGCACAGACACGGCCACACTAATTACTTCAGCCTTTGCTCCTTAACCTGCTACCGCCCTACAACCACTGGGGAGAAAGCATCTTGCACCTGAGACAGGCCTTCTTTGTCACCTGCTCACAGGACCAAGAGTGATACTTCAGGACTCAGAGAAGAAAGGTGGGCTGACAATGCTCTAGGAATGAATGGGAAGAGAAAACTGAAGTCCCCCATCAATTCTAAAGTGGGTGGGGACTCAGGCTACCCAGCAGTTGAGAAAATAAGGAACCCAAATACATGTGAATCACCCCCCAGCTAGTCTCCAGCACACAGAGACAAGGGGATTGATGCAGTGGAAGGGGAGGGCTGAGATGGAGGTGGTAGTAGGACTCCTTCAGTCCCCACATGGTCCTAAACCCCAGGTGGGAGCAACTGCATTCTAAGAGGAAGCAGCTTCAGTGACCCAAGTGAGTGGAATCCAGTTTGGGAGTAATGAGCTCAGTTCCAGGGCCACCCAGTGGTGTCTGATTCCAAGAAAGCAAATTTAGTGGAATTAAAAAGCCACAGGAGTGTGATGGAATGAGAGGCAGCAGGCAGGGGTGTGGGTGAGAGATAGTGAGTTTGGAGGAGAGGCAGCACCCCCTGGGAGCAGACAGCTAGTGGGGGGTGCCAGGAAGCCTCTCTGGCAGAAAATAGACTCCTGGGGTGCTGTTCCCACAGGCAGGCATGACCCCCTGGAAGTGTTTTCTGAGGACATGGGGACTGAAAGTGAAAAGGGCCAAAACAGGATGGTGATAAGGAGGGGACACCCAGGGAGGGGTTGCCAGTATTACAGGATTCTTGCTGTGAAAGTGTTTCTCTGGTGGCCAGAGGGTGGCCCTAGGGACACAGAAACACCTTTGACACCCCTTCCATCTCTGAACTTGAGTAGAAGAAGAAACCCTCTACCAAATGTAGAAATACTATGGGTCCCTTCTTATTTTTTTTTAATTTTATTATTTTTATTTTTTAAATATTTATTTTATTTATTTATTCCCTTTTGTTGCCCCTTGTTTTATTATTGTAGTTATTATTGTTGTTGTCATTGTTGGATAGGACAGAGAGAAATGGAGAGAGGAGGGGAAGACAGAGAGGAGGAGAGAAAGATAGACACCTGCAGACCTGCTTCACCGCCTGTGAAGCGACTCCCCTGCAGGTGGGGAGCCGGGGTTCGAACCGGGATCCTTATGCCAGTCCTTGTGCTTTGCGCCACGTGCGCTTAACCCACTGTGCTACAGCCCGACTCCCGGGTCCCTTCTTATTTTAAAGACAAGGGAAGAAGTATGCCATGACTGTGCTGAAGGTCCCTTTATCAAAGACGTGGAGTTAGCAATCAGAAAGCCAGGTGCTACCATGCTGGCCTCCAAGGGAGACAGACACAGGGAAACTGACAAGACAAGGGCTGGGGAAGCAGTGTCCTTGTAAATCAGCACATCATCAGACAGTCTCAGACATTTTCCTCTAATGACCTTGTTGAACTATGGAGAATTCTTTCTGGGAACTGAGGGAGAATGGAAAAGGACTTGGCAGTGGGGAACTGGGCAGAGCTGAATCCCTGTCTAGATAGAAACTGGACCTCCACACTGAGGCTCTGGGCCTCCTGGACACCTTCGAGGCCAGCTCTCCTGAGAGCAGTGACTCCTCATTTTATGGGATCTGTGGCCCTCTCTCCTCTTCATGTGAGATGGCATTGAGGGAGAGGGGATTGCTCTTCCTTCTGCCAGACTTTAAACAGCAGATCCAGGTCTAGCCACTGGGACTCAAGTGTTATTTGAATAACAATAGATGCAGAAAGTAAGACCCATAGCAGCAGAGGCAAGAGACAATTCCTAGGTAAAAATGGAGAAGATTTGAGGATGGCATTGAGTTCAGTGTTCTATAGAGAACAGTTATAATTTAGAGGACAAGCTCTGACAGGGATCCAGATCCAGCCTGACTGATGGATCACTCTGATCTTCCTACTCACAGAGCAGCACCTGCTACAAGACAAGCTCAGCAGCCACCCCACAGATCCCAAGAGTCTGTGTGTCAGCACCGTGGACAGCAGTTCAAGAACTTCCTCCACCCCTTCTCCTTCCCTCTCAAGTCAGACATCATGAACCAATCACAGAACTCCTTCCTGTTGAGCCAGGGCTCCTCTTCTCGAGCAACCATGCCAATTAATCTCACTGTACCTGGTGCTTCCAGAAGCAGGTCCCTCCAGAAGCAGATTATTCACATGTACTCATGACTAATCTATGAGAGAATAATGACTATGAGCTACTGCTCAACCTTCTTTCTGTCCTCATCAGACAAAACTAAGGCACCCTGGAAGCACCAGGTGGGTTTTATTCTCACAGGACAATTGAGGATTATCCCCTTACCAGGCTTTCCTTCTTGGCACCTGCATGACAGCTGTCTTCAATGACACCAGTCTATGAAAGCTCACTGAGCACCTCAGCCCAGAATTACTGCACGCTTGCACACAGGAACCCCATGCCCACTCAACACCCTCCACAGACCCTTTCCCAGTACCAGAGACGCAAGAAGAATCCAGTCAAGCCACCTACCTGAAGGAGCCAGTAGCACCTCCGGTGGAAGGTGGGGATGATGGAGGAATGGACATAGCAGCCGTACAAGCACTAGGGAGAGAGGAAAAACGAGAGTTCAGAGTTCAGTTGGAAAGAGGGAAGGAAGCGAGGAAGAGGGCGCAACAGAGAGGAGCAAGAGAGGGCTGAAGAACAGCCCTGACCCAGGAGCCTGAGGACACCTCTATCTGGCTCCAGGGCCCAGGTTGAGCATTAGGGTAGTATCTAAGAAGCACAACTGGAAATGCCATGTGAAACAAGATGGGCAGCTGGGGTGCTTACCCTTTGGGGGACCAAGTGGACATGTGAAAAGCCATGGACCAGGAGACTGCACTCCAGCATATACTTTGCTTATAGTTTTATGGATTGGGATTATCCTGATGTCTATTTATAGAGCCTATGTACCAGTGTGTGGGGAAGGACTCTCAGTGTGTGGGGAGGGACCGAGGTTATGGCACTGATTCAGACAAGCACAAGCTCTAGACTTTTCTTGCACAAAGCACCATTATCATCACCATTACACATTGAAGGTGGCCCTGGTGGATGGGAACACAAATGTGGTAGGGTGGGAGAGGACATTACTACCTTGGGCTGACCCCCAAGACCTGAGAGTCTCCTGGTACACACTCCTTCTCTTGGTTTCTTAAGTTAGCATCATCATGTGTTTGTTTGAAATATAAAACTTCTTTTGCAGATGGATTTAGTGTTTGGAAAGCTGCCTGAGCCAGGCTGGAGACTAAGGGGAGTGGGAATTCAAGTTCAGGAAGGACATATCAGGTAGACAGAGAGAAGGGGCTTTTGAGACCTAGGTGAGAGGAGTTGATGGGTGGATGGAATAAGCCTGGGTCTGCAGGCTGGCTTCAGGGGCACTAACTACTGTGTGGGGGGTGGGTTTACTGGAAGAGGTGGAGAAAGGGACTTAAGAAGAATAATTGATCAGGTCCTTCTCAAAACTGAACTCAGAGAGTGAGGGGATGTTGACTTCTTCACTGTTCCCCTTCAATTTCCAATTACAATGATCTCCTGTGGAGTTTCCCTTTTTATCCAAAGCACATATTCTGAAGGGGTAGGGCAGAAAGAAAAGTCAGGACCAGCGGAGATGTGCAGGGCAGGGATGGACGTGGGCTTCCATCACTTGTCTTAACTTCCCACCCCAACACCAATACCAGCTCTGCAAAGAGGAGTGACTAGCACTTCTGAATCTATTTTTAAAATTTTTTAATGATCTTTATTTATTGGCTAGAGAGAGCCAGAAATTGAGAGGGAGGGGGTGATAGAGAGGAAGAGAGACAGAGAGACACCTGCAGCACTACTTCACCACTTGCAAAGCCTTCACCCTGCAGGTGGGGACTGGAGGCTTGAACCCAGGTCCTTGTGCATTGTAATACGTGCACTCAACCAGGTGCACCACCAACCAGGCCTATGACCAGCACTTCTGTATTATAGCTTTTAGCATCTGTTTATATCCCCTCACCTCAAAAAAAGACCCTCTATAATTTAGTTTGACTAGGAGTCCATTTGAGTCCTGCCTGTCTGATTAGCAGAGTTGAAAGAGAAATCATTTTGGACTCTGGGATTCTGGCTGCAAGAAAATCAGATTTCCAATATGTTAGAACTTTTACAGATTGCTGTCAGCTGGGACTTTAGCCCTGTACAAACCAAACAAACAAAGCGGAAATTAATTTAAACGATTCCCTTGCAATTCTTGCCCACAAAATGTATTTATTATTAAGAAGGCAATATTCTTTTTCAATATTCTTTCCTGACTTTTATAGTTTGAATACACTGTGGTTTATTTTTATTTTTGATAACTCACTCCTTCCTACCAAAGGAGACATATGCATGGACATTTTCTGTAAAAGGTTGGTTGCAATGAATGAGCAATCCACCTGCAACTCTGATCATCTCTTTTCCTTGGGAATTTGCATGTTTTCACAGTGTCATTACTTTTACTCATGCTATGAGTCAACCAGAGGGGACACTAACTGTTGAGAGAAATCTCTTCCATCCTTTTAAAGAAAATATTTCACATCTGTTCCTTCCTCATACTCATTTACCCTTGAGATTCTAAAATGACTTCTTTTTACCTGCCTTTCTCTAGCCACTGTGTTTTTTTGAAATTAAAAATAACATGTTTTTTTTTGTAACACAATTTCTTCTCCATTAAAAAAAAACCCTGTTATATACATCTAGATTAGGCTATAGTATCCTTGAACCATATACTAAGTCACCAACCCCCTATTATGTATCCATTGTGTTCAAGTTTTAAAGGAGTAAGAACAGTCATCTCCCACACCCCCTGCAGTCATCCCAACACTTCTCTCTGGCAATCACACTTACTAGGAACTTCCCAGAAACATCCACATAAGCAGAATGATGTTAAAAAGAAAAATCACTGTTTCTACACCCACGGGGCCTCACTCAGAACCTTGTTACTCTATTTTTAGATATTACTCGAACCATCCTGGTGACCCCATGTCTCTGGACTCAGCAGGTGAAAAGCAGGATCACAGGAAGATAAGGGGGGGTAGGGGAAGGTCCCCCCCACACACACTCAAAGAGACAAGTAATGTCAAATGGCATCAAGGGAGGAAGGGACACAGTCCCCAGAGATGCCCAAGGACACCAGAAGCCTGAGGACACTGGACCCCACCCCTGCTGCCTTGCTCAGCACACAGAATCCCTAATGTACTGGGTACCCTGAATTGGGAGCTCTTAGAAGCAGGACCCTCAGAAATGAAATACATTTGAATGAAAGTAGCCAACAGCCCTCTAACCATAGGATTCCAGGACATCAATCACTAAAGACAGATGAAGGAAAGGTTCTGAGACAGTTACGGAGTCAGTTACGGTGCACTGAAGATGCAGAGTTTGGTAGCATGTACTAGACAACAAACATACTGAAAAGAGGTTTTATTTATTCTTAAAGAGTGAAGCTTTACAGTAGGGGCAGCAGGGAGGGACCAGGCAGTGACACACCTGGTTGAGCACACACATTACCATGCACAAAGAACCAAGTTTGAGCCTCTGCTCCCCACTGCAGGGAGTGGGGGTGCTTCACAAGTGGTGAAGCAGGATTGCAGAAGTCTCTCTTTCTTGCACCCTCTCTATCTCCCCTTCCCCCTCAATTTCTTGCTCTGTCAAACAAAATAGACAGAAAACAGGGTGTCATGGGGACCAACCTGGGACAGACAAGTGAGCTGGATCACACAGGTCCTAGGGATCACAGCAGGGGGCTTGGCTGCACCCTGGGGCTGTGGACCGCATCTCAGACAACTCTAACAGCAATGAGAATGCCAAAATATAGACATGTTGGTGTCAGGTATAAGAATGATGCCAGCTTTCTGTCCAGGTGGACAGGAACAAAATGACCCCTGAGGGAGCTGGCTGATGGGATGGGGGCTGATTTTAGATTTCTCTTTGGTGAACCGTAAAGGCTCACAAGTCATTCAGTTGGAGACACAGGCTGCAGGAAAGACCTGGACCAGAGAAGTGGCCTGGGTTCTCCCCAAGGGAATGACCTTGGAAGTCTCCGAGGCCCAGAGTGGGTGTGCTCACTCAGCTAGCTGTTGCCATGTAGTGTTAAGTCTGTGTAAACTCACC
Organism: Erinaceus europaeus; assembly: GCF_950295315.1. NCBI lineage: Eukaryota > Metazoa > Chordata > Mammalia > Eulipotyphla > Erinaceidae > Erinaceus > Erinaceus europaeus. Next base: position 42,998,977 of record NC_080172.1, on the reverse strand, counting down.
CATGGCCACAGCTATCAGCCCTCTGCCTTACCATGTGACCCCTGCATTCTTCCCTTCCATCCACACCAACTCCCTTGAACCCTGGTCCTCTTCTCATCCTGGGCTCTCTTCCTAGTTCCCTTTGCAACCATTGATGTCACTTTGCAGCCTTACCACCTATTTTCAGCCTGTGTGACACTGTCATTATGCCAATTGGGGATTAATTGCACACAATTTCATGAGGCAGCATATCAAACCCATTCCTTTCCCCCCCACTAATCAGAAAAGCAATCAGGTTTGCCTGCAGTGTACAAACTCTATGCTTTCTGATCAGGTGTGGGGGTCTACAGATAGAGCTTTTCATTTGGGGGCCATGATATGATTGAAGGAATAGTCACATCCTGGAGCTTGCAGGCTTATAGCTACCACTGAGAGAGAGAGAGAGAAAGAAAGAGAGAGAGAGAATGAGGAAAACATGCCCGGATTCCCTGTTTAAGTGTGTATAAAGAGAAGAAAAAGGGAAAGCAACTATTTACAGAAAAATCAAGAGCACCTCACACTTCAGATGAAAGCAGCTTCCAAATTAGTTATATTTGCGAAATTAAAGCCAGACAGCTTCCTTTTAATGTGACAGTTGAGCAGGGAAGAATTTTTTCCTTTAAATTCTCAAAATTGCTTTTATGACAGTGTGGCTGTTTTTTTTTTTTCTTTTTAAATAAAAAGGAAAGATAAAATTACAGGGGAAACCAGTAGCAAACAAGAGCTCCCTTCACTCCAAAATAAATAATTCCCACACTAAAAGGGAGCATTGGCAACAAACCTAAAAGGGGTTTCTCCCAGACAGAGGTAAGGGACCTCTTATGGAGTAAATTGGGTGTCAGATCTCAACACCTAGTGGCCTTGGTGGCTCTAAGCAAACACCTAACCATGGAGAACAAAGCTTTATTGGTTGAGACATTGGCATCTGGCCAACACTCCTCTCCCCCACCTTTTGATCAGCTCTCTGGTTCAAGCACAAGGTCAATCCTTCTGTTACTCCTTTCACTCCTAGTGTTCCACTCCAAAAAATAATCTCCAGGTTGATTTGTACTGTCCTTCTGCTTACAATCAATCCTTGTCTCTCTACCCAGCCCCCCATGTTCATCTTCAGGAAGCCTCTCCTGACCCGGTCAATGGAAAGAGCCTTGAAAATGGTCAAGGGTCATGGCAGCAGGAGGCTGTGGATTCTGCTTGGTTTACATGTGCTACAACTGTCATTAGCTTCTCACACCCTTGCAAGTCTGACCTCTCTTAGCACAGGGATTGGTTGATTTTCTGTAAAGGGTCATAGAGCAAGCAAGTATTTTTGGCCTGTGAATCAGATGACTTGCTGTGACTGCTCAACTTTGCCTTTGCAAGGCAAAATCAGCTCTGGATGGTAAAGGTATAATGACGGGATGAGAAGAAACAAGAGTATTATTATTATTATTATCATTATTTTATGGACATTATACTTGACATTTTGCTTAACTTACATGTGTCATGAATGTTTTTCTTTTTCCCCAACCAGTAAAAAAATATGAAAGTCATTCACTTTTTGTTATTATTGCCATCACTAGGACTTCATTGCTTTGGGTAGACTTTTTCAGAGAGAGGAAGGGAGAGGGAAGAGAAAGAGAGAAAGAGAGAGAGAGAGAAAGAGAAGAAGAGGGAAAGAGAGAGAGAGAGAGAGAGAGAGAGAGAGAGAAATAGTACAGAAGCTTTCCTTGAATCATGCCTGGCAAAGCTCACACTCAGATGAGCTATCTCAATGTCCCTAAAAGCCATTCCTACTCTTAGTTCATGGCTCGTACAAAAAATAGGTGGTGGGTTTGATCTGACCCCTGAATCAGAATGCTGAATCCTGATCCATCATCTTGGGTAGAATGTAAGTTAATGCAGTATTTTGTAAACTTTCCCCATAGTGATTTCCATGCAGCAGGTGCTTGATGAACATTTCTTGATTAACACATATTGCTTTTATCTAAGGAGTAAGGCCCAGTGCACAGGAAGGGAATAAAACTTTGACCAAATACAAAGAAGAGTGTCAGGCCTATCACATTTCCCCACCACTATGTGTGGAAGCTTCCAGAGGACTCAACTATCTTTGAAGCAGACTTTGCCATAGATGTCTGTTTCTTGAGCCTTAGCGTGGTAGTGTGGATACCAGTGTGGAAGGAACTACCCCCTAAGGACACAGCACACAGAAGCTACTCAGTGCAAACAAGGTTTTCTCCACCTGTCAAATGTCTTTATTAACTAAGTTGAATTCAAGGAGAAAAGGTGCATGGTGGTCACAAGCCACATGTGGCTGTTAAATTCAAATTCAAGTCAAAGAAAATGAAATCAAATGAGAACTTCAGTTCTCAACAGGAAGCCTGAGCCTTATTCCAAGTGTTCAACAGATAAGGGAAGCTGGTGCTTAATGTACTGGGTGGTATGGGACAGTCCACCACCACCAAGTTCTACTGGGTGCTATAACTCCAGAGAATGAGGGTGGAGATCAGTTCAAGGATGTCTGGCAGAGAATCTTGGGACTTTTGGCCCCAGGAACCAAGACCTGGGAACATCATGGTTTTGGGATGGAACAGTTGGTAGACATCAGGATTCTGGGAAGTAGTAGCACTTTAGGAAGTTGGAATGTTTGAAGCTTGATACCGGTCACCTTCCTAGGCTAACATGAATCGGTTGGTGTGGGTCTCTTAGTACCTCTGCATGCATGATGTAGAAGCTGCCACCCCAGCTGCCCTTTTCTCCCACTCAAAATTCCCCTAATGCAAAGGCAATGCCCACTGTATTCTTGGACTAGACTGGTCACAGTGAAAACCCACCCTTAATCCACTTTATGAGAGTTCTTATGTGACCTTCTGGCACCAACCCCAGCATCACTTTTCCAGGGAGAGGGGAAGGCAGAAGCAGGTTAGGCTATCTCCCCAGAAGCCCCTTCCTGAAGCCTGGGTGCTAGGTCTTCACTGGCCTTACCTCTCCACTGGTGAGGTGATTGCTCATACAAAGATAATCAAAGTGAAGATGGATTTTTTAGGTGCCTGGTATATCTCACACACTTGTGTCTGATGCACACATGACTTAAGATAAATAGTTTTAAGAATGTGTCATGGTATACAAGGTGACAAAGACAAAGTGACTATAGAAGAGAAAGGAAAATCTGCCCTGAAGAGGATGACTTAATCCTGCTCCAAAGTGAAGAAGGAGCAGGAGCAGGTCAGAGGCTGTGTGGGGTCAGATGGAGTGATGACTGTGTCCTCTCTCTGCCCGCCCCCTTATAAAAAGAGGGGCAAGGGTATATGAAGAAGGTGGGGGCCTTACTTCAGATCTAAGAGAAAGACATTGAACTAGAATTTTCTGTAAGCAAGATTTGACTATAATCTGTTCTGTGCGCCTCCTGAGCCTCATCAACCATTCACAAGTTTATGGAACAAAGAGAATTCAGGAAGCCAAGAAAACAGTCCAAATAGATTTGCCTCAAAATGCACAATGTCCTAGGACAGGTTCATGGAACCCATGGTCATTTTTCCTTCCTTCCTTCCTTCCTTCCTTCCTTCCTTCCTTCCTTCCACCCTGCTTTTCTTCTTCACTTCTTTCATATCTCTCTCCCACCTTCTTTCCTTCTTTCCTTCCTTCCTTCCTCCTTTCTTTCTTTCTTTCTTTCTTTATTTATTTTTTTTTCTTTTCTTTTCTTTTCTTTTCTTTTCTTTCTTTCTTTCTTTCTTCCCTTCTTTCACCAAGGTTTTCGCACCTGAATTATTCAACCATTCCTGGTAAACCCTTTTCATTTTTCAGGGTGAAAAGACAAAAAAGATGAGAAACATCACAGCACTACCCCTGAAGCTTCCCCTTTTACATGGTGTGCCCATGTGGTGACTGGGGGTTTGAGCCTGGGTCCTCATGCATGGTAAAGTGTGAGTTCTACTGGGATGAGCCATCTCCCAGCCCCAAAGCCCCTGCTTTCATGTTGAAGGTCAGCAGAGTCACTGGAGAGGAAACAACATTTCTGATGCATCTGAAGGGGTGAGCAGGGATTTCCATGTTTACTAGGTCACTTGGGCAGAGTTATCACCCCATCCCAGCTTCCCAAATACATCTTCCATGGGGACAATGGTGGGTGGGAGGGTCCATGAATTCACAGATTGACCCCCTTCCTATTCACAAGGACTCATGATGAGCAGCTGGAAGATGACCTGTTTTAATACAGGTCATGCGACTGTTCCTGCTCTGCCCTTCCGTGCTGGTCTGGACCTTGCATTGAAGCAGACTTCCTTCAAGCACTGAGGGGAAGTTCAAGAACCCAAGGAACTCAGGATTATACCTGGGTATTTAACCTGACCAGCTCTCTTCTCTTCCTTTCCCTCTGTTTCATCTATTTTTTTAGTCTATCTAACCTATGCTTGCTTCTCTCATGGATCTTAGACTTTGGTGTGCAGGAAGCCAGACCCCATCGTTCCAACTGTGACCAGAGAGGCAAGAAAGTTTCCTTGCATCCAGATTTGGGATGATAACACTAGCACACCCTTGCCTCCCTGGGCTGTGGGCCCATCCTGGATGCTAGTGGGGCAGGAAGTTTCTTCAGTGGCATGGTTTATAAAATGGGGTAAAATGCAGTTCTTTTGTTTCTCTCTCTCTCTCTCTCTCTCTCTCTCTCTCTCCACACACACACACACACACACACACACACACACACACACACACATGTTATCTTCCTGGGAGATACAGGAGTTCTTCAAAGAGTTGGGTGGAAGTGAAAAGCCTGTTATTCTCCAGATCTCCCCAAACCACTGATGCAAAGCATAGTAGTAGATCTAAGCAGTACTGTGACTTCCCAGACACCAGAAAATGGGAACAAAGACTGTCCAAGGTCACACAGCAAGCGGGGAGGACTGGGGCAATCCTTGTCTGACCTCAAAGTCTGGTTCCTTCCTCCCAGCAGGTGATCCCTGGCACTGTCATTCAGGCATCTACCACTGTCTGAAAGGTCTATCTGGTCAGAAACAAAGGGATGAGGTCCCAGTGCTGCCAGCACTGTCCTCACCAAAGGATTTGCTTCACATTAATCTAAGATTAGAGAAAATGATTCCATTCACATGCTGTCTACAAAAGCACTGGGCCTCAGAACTTGTTAAATAGTGAATAGCTTTAAAATTAGTTTGAGTTAAATGGACTGCAGACTGATTTGGCCTCCAGGGCTAGGTGACAATAGAGAACTGGAGTCTTAGATCATCATGGACTGGCCTCCAGTCCAGCCTCCTTCCTGAGACAGCAGGTAGTACATCACCCAGGGGTGTTCAGAACTTGTCAGGGAACAGAGAATCTGCCATGCAGGGAATTCAGGGCCTGCCATGCAGAGCACTGAGCGCAGATGTCAAAAGGGTTGACTGGGGCCCTCCAACTTGCTGCCTGGGAGTCATGCAGGCAGGTAACATTTCTGGTCCAGCTCAGAGTTCCACCCCTTGATATTGTACTTTCTCAAGGATTCCTTTCAAAGATTCACTCTGCAAGGACTGAAGAGAACTCCTCTCTGAGGGACTAGGTGAACCTTGGTGGGACATCCTGGTAATATGTTCTTCAATGGCACTAAATCCTTCTTTGGAGGCAATTAATGAATGTGCTGTGGCAGGGGGAGCAGGAATACTGGGGCAGAGGCTACTCTACCATTCTGAAGAGAGGTAGTCTGAATGCTTCTCTGTAAATGTAGAAAGATGGGGCTTAAATGTCAACCCCTTGCTCAAGATAACAGACCTTCTAGAGCTAGAATCTAAACTGGGTTCCTCACTTGTGGACCCCACAGGCCTGCCTTCAGGGCTTCCTGCACACTTCTCAGATATCTAGGAAGCATGGGGGTCAGGTCTGCCACCCTAGAAATGCAGGTGGTGTCCTCATATTTTGAGGAAAGAGAGACTGAGAAAAACTGAAACATAAAATTGAGATGGGAGTGGCACAATAAACTCTTGAGATCAGCATCTCCTTATATGGGCAGTGGGCAAGGGAAAGAGCCAGGAGGTGGCAGTGTGAGGCAGACATGGAACACACAACTATTCCCACCCACTCTACACTTGGTAAGAAGTACCTGTGAGCCCTTAGTCCCTGGAGATGGGAGAGCAGCTCCCCATCCGCACATAGCCTCCAAACAAGTTTAGTCAGGTCCTCACGGGAAAAGGCTCCAGGGGCATGGGGCAGCATATAGGATAAGAAGGAAGCATAAAAAAACCCTTCCAGGTTGCACAGAGAGGAAGGAGGAGACCCCAAAAGTCCATGGGTCTAAGGAATGCAGTGTGGTGGATCTTGGAGAGAGAGACTCTCAGTTCTCACACTTGAAGCTTCCTAACTCGCAAAGGAAATTCTAGACCATCTCTAGAGTAAGACTATCTCTAGAAAGGGAACTAGAAAGGTGATGAGTAGTGCTGCCTAGTGGCTTACTGGGTAGAGTGCACAAATTACCAAACACAAGGTCATGGGTTCAAGGCCCTCCTGTAGGGGGGAAGCTTCAACAGCAATGGAGCAGTGGAGCAGTGGAGCAGTGGAACAGCCTCTCTCTCTCTCTCTCTCTCTCTCTCTTTGTGTGTGTGTGTGTGTGTGTGTGTGTGTGTGTGTGTGTGTGTGTGTGTGTGTGTGTGTGTTGTACCCTTTTTAAAAAAATGGCCATGGTGAGGGTGGAAGAGGTTAGGGGACTCATGCAGGCATTGTGTCCGGTAGAATAAAAGGTAGTAAGTATGGAGTAGCAACAGAGTTATGGGGACAGTATGAACTCTGAACTCTGAGAATCCCTACTGGCACTAGTCTTTCCCAGGAGCAGGATGTAACAGTGTCCTGCCTGTTATGCCCCTGCCAACCTAGCTCCTCCAGGCTTCATTCCTGAGGGGCGGGGGGACAAGAGCATTATGGGCAGAAGCACCTCTAAGGAAGGCTGGCTCCTCCTAACTGTGACATGAGTAAGGAGCACAGTAAAAATCAAATGAATTTTTAGATAAAAAGGGCATAAAATCAAGTTTAAAGATATAAATAAAATCCCTGGTGCTTCAGCTTTATTGTTTTTGGGGGGTTCCAGGATTAATAAATTAGTGGGCATAAAATGGAATAATCACTAAAAATTGATAGAGTAAATTTAGATTTAGAGAGGGAGTGAATTTACATCATGAGTTTCAAACCATAGACTAGGCAGGGTATGTGTGTGGAGCCGGCTGTGAAGGCTGGGCTGGCATTCTCACCCTCAGTGGCTCTCCTCCCTGCTGTTATTTGCTCCAATCTGGGCTCCCTGACCAACAGGTAGGTCCTCTGCCAGGGTTCATCCAGGTATCTGATCATCCTCTTGGGACCTTTGGTCAGAACTTCCATGGGTCTCTTCCCCCACCCTCATCCCCAGCATCATAAAACCACTTTGGGGAACAAGGCTTCCAAAGTAATTTCCCCTTCTTTCCTTCATCCTTCCTCTCCACCCCCCCTTCTTTCTCTTTTTTCTTTTTATCAGAGCACCACCCAGCTCTGACTTACGTTGGTGCTGGGGAATAGAACCTGGTAATTCAAAGCTTCAGGCATGAAAGTATTTTGTATAACCATTATACTGTCCTAGCTTCTTTCCTTCCTTCCATTCTTCCTTCCTACCTTCCTTCCTTCCTTCCCTCTTTTTTCATTCCTTTCTTCTTTTTTTTTTTTTTCTGTTGCTGCTGGGGCTGTACAACTTTTACAAATGAGCAAAGTAAAGACAGAGAAAGGAAGAGAGGGAGAGACACAACAGCACTGAGAAACTTCCCCGATGACTTTGGGCACAGGGCTCAAACCTGAGTCATTGCAAAGCAGGAACCCTCCCAAGTGAACTCTCTCTCAGCGGCCCCCAGGTCTTTTTTGCATTTCAGAAATCTCCCACATGCTTGGTCCCCATGGACCTGGGAAGGTGTCCTCATTACCCTCTCTCTGCTAGATGTTCTGGGTAGCTCTGCATGGACTGAAAATGTCTATATTCTGATTCACAGGTCTTCACACCCCCAAGTTTTTGTCAATGGTTTCTATAGAGTTTTACAATCATATCTTAAACATTTCCTGAAAGTTCTGGGTATAAGTAATAAATATATAAAGTGAAATTTCCTTTCTTTCATCAAAGCATATAGCTGAGATCTATTTCCTGGAGCCTTGCCAATTGGCTGAAACTGATCTTGAAAGAGGTTTACATTGACCAAGGTCTCCTTATTGCTCCTCTCTAGCTTTCCTTCCTCCCTTTCCATTACCCTTCTTCATCACTTTCCCTTTCCTACTTCTACTGACACTCCCAAACCCCCCCTCCCATTGTTTCCCAGGGAAGCTCTGTGCTGAAGACTGATGAGGAAAATGGCTTCCACAGTGACTCTTAGTCTGGTCCCAAAAGGCTTGTTTAGGTTGGCACATTGTAATCAATATGAATTGCAATTCAAATGTAGTTGAATGGGGTGACTAAAGGTGGGACGTGGGTCACTCATGAGGCCAAGGTGTGAAGAAACCAGAAGCAACAGGCTGGGGAAATTGCATAAAGGTTATACAAAAAAGCTTTTCTTGCTTGAGGTATCAAAGATCACAGGTTCAGTCCCTAGCATACCCATAAACTAGAGCTGAGCTGTGGTATGGTTTAAAAAATTATAGTAAATGAAATAAGAGGTCAAAGACAACTACCATAATTTCACTCCTATCTAGAATCTAGAGAACTGAAACATAAGAACTCACCAAAGAAAAAACAAATAAAAAAATCCACAAACAATTGCTAAGACTTTTCAAGAACTATGGTCGTTATTGTTGGGAAGGTGAGGACATAGAACTTTGGTGGTGGGAACAATGTGGAAACTATACTCTCTAATCTTAACAGTTGCATAGACCACTATGAATCGCAACTTAAATAAATAAATAAATCTATCCAACTTAGAAATAATTTAAAAAATTAAAAGAAAGAAACCAGCCCTAAAGTTCCCAGAGGCTATTCTGGGCAGCATGGAGGGCAAAGGGCAGCCCAGGAACCAGCCTGCTCTCTCATACCCACCCTGCTCTCCACAAGTAGGCTGGCACTCCTAGAACTTCAGGGTGTAGTTACTGTTTCTGCCATCCCCCAACACTGCCCCTGCTTTGCTAGTCACACCATTCTGGAACCAGTATGCTCTTCAACATGTTCAGCCTCATGCAACAAGAGAATCCAGCAAAGGAATTCTTGTTTAAAAACAGGGTATGAGGCTTAGTTTATTAAGAAGGTGAAGGGAAATGCCAGGGTCTGAGTCTATGGCTATGTTAATGTGAGGCTGGGCTCCCTGCCAAGGCATTAAGTGGAATCGAATTCCTGAAACCAGCTTTAATCAGCAGATTTTTAAGGTTAGAATTACTCTCTCCTCTCTAAGCCTTGCCAAGGTTAATTCAGGCCTGAACATGCAGAATTAATGGGCTGGACAAGGGGAATTGGCCTTTCCCAATTTTTTTTTCTCAAATTCACAAAAACATTCCTATAACAGAGAGAGGACGGGGGGGGGGGGGGGGGGGACAGAGATCTCCTGCAAAGTGAGCATAGGGACTCCAGAGCATCAGGAAGTCTGTCTCTCGGTTGGAATCAGAAACCCAGGCATGCAGATCAAGCTTGGAAACTCATGTTGGGGGTCACTGAGCAGGGACTGCTCAGCACCACCCTTTCCACTAATAGATACTGGAAACATCTGTGATATCCTATCCAGTCAGGGGTGACTTCCAGTGACAAAACACACCCAATGCTTCTATATCTCTGGTGGCTCCCTGAGCCTTGATTTTCTCATCTGCAGAATGGAAATAAAGATGATAATGGCATGGTTACACAAAAAGCCTGCTATGCAAAGAGGCAGTGACTTAGCATAAAAAAGGACTGGCAGTAAGAGGCTGTGTTATTATGGATGAGAAGCCTCCCTTGGCTTAATAAAGGGCTATATGGGGTGCCTGCCCTCTTAGAAAGTAGGGGAGATCCCCAACAACAAAAGTCCGGGACCAGATGGCTTCACAAACGAATTCTACAAAACTTTCAGGAAACAGTTAATACCCATACTTCTTAAGCTATTCCATAAGATTGAAGAAACAGGAATACTCCCTTCCACCTTTTATGAAGCCAACATCACCCTGATACCAAAAGCTGATAGGGACAGAACAAAAAAGGAAAACTACAGACCAATATCTCTGATGAACATAGATGCCAAAATATTTAACAAGATATTGGCCAACCGGACACAGCAATACATCAAAAAGATTGTTCATCATGACCAAGTGGGATTCATCCCAGGAATGCAAGGCTGGTTCAACATCCGTAAGTCAATCAATGTCATTCATCACATCAATAAAAGCAAAGCCAAAAACCACATGATTATCTCAATAGATGCAGAGAAAGCCTTTGACAAAATCCAACACCCATTCATGCTCAAAACTCTACAAAAAATGGGAATAGATGGGAAATTCCTCAAGATAGTGGAGTCTATATATAGCAAACCTATAGCCAACATCATACTCAATGGACAGAAGCTGAAAGCATTCCCCCTCAGATCGGGGACTAGACAGGGCTGTCCACTGTCACCGTTACTCTTCAACATAGTATTGGAAGTTCTTGCCATAGCAATCAGGCAAGAGAAAGAAATCAAAGGAATACAGATTGGAAGGGAAGAAGTCAAGCTCGCACTATTTGCAGATGATATGATAGTATACATAGAAAGACCTAAAGAATCCAGTAGAAAATTACTGGAAGTTATTAGGCAATATAGCAAGGTATCAGGCTAAAAAATCAATGTACAAAAATCAGTGGCATTTCTTTATGCAAACACTAAATCTGAAGAAGAAGACATCCAGAAATCACTCCCATTTACTGTTTCAGCAAAATCAATCAAATACCTAGGAATAAAGTTGACCAAAGAAGTGAAAGACTTGTATGCTGAAAACTATGAGTCGCTACTCAAGGAAATAGAAACTGATACCAAGAAATGGAAAGATATCCCATGCTCATGGATTGGAAGAATAAGTATCATCAAAATGAATATTCTCCCCAGAGCCATATACAAATTTAATGCAATACCCATAAAAGTTCCACCAAGCTTCTTTAAGAGAATAGAACAAACACTACAATCATTTATCTGGAACCTGAAAACACCTAGAATTGCCAAAACCATCTTAAGGAAAAGAAACAGAAATGGAGGCATCACACTCCCAGACCTTAAACTATATTATAAAGCCATCATCATCAAAACAGCATGGTACTGGAACAAAAATAGGCACACAGACCAGTGGAACAGAATGAAAGCCCAGAAGTAAATCCCAACACCTATGGGCATCTAATCTTTGATAAGGGGGCCCAAAGGATTAAATGGAAAAAGAAGGCTCTCTTCAATAAATGGTGCTGGGAAAACTGGGTTGAAACATGCAGAAGAATGAAACTGAACCACTTTATCTCACCAGAAACAAGAATCAACTCCAAATGGATCAAAGACCTAGATGTCAGACCAGAAACAATCAAATACTTAGAGGAAAACATTGGTAAAACACTTTCCCACCTACACCTCAAGGACATCTTTGATGAATCAAACCCAATTGCAAGGAAGACTAAAGCAGAAACAAACCAATGGAACTACATCAAATTGAAAAGCTTCTGCACATCCAAGGAAACTATTAAACAAACAGAGAGACCCCTCACAGAATGGGAGATCTTCACATGCCAGACATCAGACAAGAAACTAATCACCAAAATATATTAAGAGCTCAGCAAACTTAGCACCAAAAAAGCAAATGACCCCATTCAAAAATGGGCAGAGGATATGAACAAAACATTCACCTCAGAGGAGATCCAAAAGGCTAACAAACATATGAAAAACTGCTCTAGGTCACTGATTGTCAGAGAAATGCAACTTAAGACAATACTAAGATACCACCTCACTCCTGTAAGAATGGCATACATCAAAAAGGACAGCAGCAACAAATGCTGGAGAGATTGTGGGGACAGAGGAACCCTTTTACATTGCTGGTGGGAATGTAAATTGGTCCAGCCTCTGTGGAGAGCAGTCTGGAAAACTCTCACAAGGCTAGACATGGACCTTCCATATGATCCAGTAATTCCTCTCCTGGGGTTATACCCCAAGGACTCCATAACACCCAACCAAAATGAGGTGTGTACTCCTATGTTCATAGCAGCACAATTCATAATAGCTAAAACCTGGAAGCAACCCAGGTGCCCAACAACAGATGAGTGGCTGAGAAAGCTGTGGTATATATACACAATGGAATACTACACAGCTATCAAAAACAATGAACCCACCTTCTCTGACCCATCTTGGACAGAGCTAGAAGGAATTATGTTAAGTGAACTGAGTCAGAAAGATAAAGATGAGTATGGGATGATCCCACTCATCAACAGAAGTTTATTAAGAAGATCTGAAAGGGAAACTAAAAGCAGGACCTGATAAAATTGTAAGTAGGGCACCAAAGTAAAAACCCAGTGGTGAGGGGTAGACATGCAGCTTCCTGGGCCAGTGGGGGGTGGGAGTGGGCGGGAGGGATGGGTCACAGTCCTTTGGTGGTGGGAATGGTGTTTATGTACACTCCTAGCAAAATGTAGACATATAAATCAGTAGTTAATTAATATGAGAGGGGGAAAATCAATTGTATGTCTCAAAGTTTCTCAAAACACAAACTGAATCCTTTTAATATATAGGCTGTGTATTTGATATGTGGACTCTCTCAAAAGCCTAGACCAAGTAGATTAGAAGCATCCAATAGCACAGCTATATACAAGATACTGGATACTGTACAGCAAACCATAACAAAAGGATTTTTCAAAGTTAACCCAATTAACAAATAATGTAATGATAACATTAACTATCGATTGTCTTTTTGAACCCTAATACAGCAGGAACCTCACATCTCCACTATAGAGCCCCTACTTTCCCCAGTCCTGGAACCCTTGGATAGGGCCCACTTTCCCGTATGCATCTTCCAATCCAAACCAAATAATATTGCATCCGCCGATCACAACCTAACCAATGCAACGATTGCCACCTCAACATGCGTCACCTCAGACTGTGTCCAGAGACTTCACGTGTGAAATGACAACCCTTCAGCTTCATTACTCGGGTGAGACCTTTCCTTTTATAGTACACTCTAATTTCATCTCAGGTGGTTCACTAACAAAGTCCCATAACCTAGATATATACCAGTTTCTGTGAGAGAGAGCTTATGTGCACACATATCCATAAACTACTGCAAAATATATACCTGAAAGCAGAAGTACACTAGAGTTTGCAGTGAGTACCTCCCTAACACTTCCTCTCCACTATTCCAAGCTTGGGATCCATGATTGCTCAACAAATTGGCTTCGTATGTTAACTCTCTTTTCAATCACCAGGTTCCAGATGCCACCAGGATGCTGGCCAGGCTTCCCTGGATTGAAGACCCCACCAATGTGTCCTGGAGCTCAGCTTCCCAGAGACACACCCTACTAGAGAAAGAGAGAGGCAGACTGGGAGTATGGACTGACCAGTCAACGCCTATGTTCAGCGGGGAAACAATTACAGAAGCCAGACCTTCTACTTTCTGCAACCTTCAACGACCCTGGGTCCATGCTCCCAGAGGGCTAGAGAATGGGAAAGCTATCATGGGAGGGGGTGGGTTATGGGGATTGGGTGGTGGGAATTGTGTGGAGTTGTACCCCTCCTACCTTATGTTTTTGTTCATTAATCCTTTCTTAAATAAAACATTAAAAAAAAAAAAAAAAAAAAAAAGAAAGTAGGGGAGAGAGACAGAACATCCATTAGACCCAACCTGGCAAAGCCTTCATTCAGTGCTGCTATCTAGGCCAGAATGTCTCTGGAGTGGGGTGGGAGAGTTTAGTCAGACCAGTGTGGGGGACTGGGGCATCACTTTCACTTCCTAATCTTGACCCTAATCCATCTTGGATAGGGACGTGAGGGATTGGAGAAGGCATTAGTACCAGACTTTTGTTTAAAACTAGCCTGCACATCTTAGTAGTAATAACAATGATGGTAGATAACTTGGTCTCTTTGAATCAAATACTCTTGTTAGTAGAAGTGGGGGAGTGAATAGTGACTCTAATCCTGGAGCCTTGTTGGAATTAGTGGCAACATGCTTTCAATAGCTGGCACATAGGATGTCTTTGATACAATCCTCAGTCTACCTAGACACATCTTCTGGCTGGAATTTGAAGATAGTGTTCCACAGGGCCATGCCTCCTCCCACTGAGAGCCCTTAGCTGCACCTCCACAGCTCCAGCACATGTCAGGATGGGCATGACTAAGGCCCTGCACTTGGGCTGTTTGTGTTAAGGTGGTGGCCACTGTCTTGCCTTTCCTCTGGGTTTCCTCCAAAGAGGCAGGGTTGTTTAAAACTAGCAGAAGCTGCAGGAGACCAGAGAACCTTATTAAATGCAAATGGAAGAGGAGGTAGAATCAGAAGGCTTTTGGTGATGGAAAATTCTGAAATTCTCTCTCCTTTGGGGGTGAAAAATAACAGATCTTCCTGAATGCTTTTCAAGGTCCCCCAAGGGGCTCATCTTTGCCCAACCATATTATCTACTACTTAATAAGTTCCTCCTCGCTGATCACAAGGGATACCTTTTCTGACCCTACCTAGAGGCTGCAGTGGTTGGGCTGCTGCGTAGGCCAGGCAATTGAGGTGTGTGGGAGCTGGGACCCACAGCAGCTCCTTCCCTGTCTCAGATGATCCTCCATAGGCCATAGTCACTTGCAAGGAGATTATTTCCATCTTCTATGCTGGAGGGAAGAGGGCAGTTCGATGGGACATATCTGCCAGTTTGATCACTGTCAGATGTCTAGGACCACAGTGGACCCTGTTCCATGCCAGGAATGCTGAGAAAGACATGGCATATAATACACATGGCTTCCTCCCTCAAAACTTCCTCCCACACTCCCCCACCCCCTGAGCCTACAAGCTCCCCCCACAAGTCCCTTCATTAGAGCAGCCTAGTCAGTACCCACTGGCTCCTCCTTTTTTCCTTCACAGCAAGGATGCTACTCTAAAGGCAAAAACATGATATGCCCTCTCTCTACCCTCAACACCACCATTGGCCTTCATTCCCCAGGCCCCATTGGAAGTGCATTCTCCCTCCTTTTCTTTCTTTGTTTACTGACAATGTGCCCCTACCTACTCTGTCCCTCAGGGGGTGCTTCTTGAAAGCCTGTCAAGGATGGCCAATAAGAAGGCCATTCAAAAAATATCCCTCTCTCTCTTTCAATTTTTAATTAACTTTTTTTTTTTACTGCCACCAGGATTATTACTAGGGCTCAGTGCCAGCACTACAAATCTACTGCTTTATGTGGCCATTTTTTTCCTTTTTATTTTATAGGACAGAGAGAAGTTGAGAGGAGAGAGAGAGAAAGAGAGAGAGAGAGAAAGAAAAAAATAAGATAGACACTTGCAGATTTGCTTCACCACTCATAAAGTTTCCCCCACTGCAGGTGGAGAGTGGGGGGTGGAACATAGGTCCTTGTACATCATGATGGGTACACACAGCTGAGTGCATCACTGCCCAGCACCTCCCCCCAAATTCTCTTTTCAACTTCACAAAGAAATTGTGGTCCATCCCTTGCAAATTTCAACATAGAATTATAACACATTCTAGCAGCTCTGTTGTTAGGTGCAAAGAATTAAAAACAGGAACTCAACATATACACTTACATTCATGTTCATGGTATAACTCTTCACCAAAGATGGACACACATATAGACACCAAGGACCCACAGATAAACAAGTATGGTTGACCCATACAGCGGTCCCCATCTTCCTAATTTGTGGAGCAGTGCTACAGGTTTCTCTTCTCTGTGTTTCTCTCTCTCTCTCTCTCTCTCTCTCCCTCCCTCTCCCTCTCCCCCCCCTCTCTAAGTCTCTATCAAAACAAAATGAAAAGAGACTTTAAAAAATGACTACTAGGAGATGTAGAACAGTGCAGGCATTGAGCCCCAGAAAATACTCTGGTGGAAAAAAATTGTAAAAAGGAGAGGAGAGGAGAGGAGAGGAGAGGAGAGGAGAGGAGAGGAGAGAGAGAGAGAGAGAGAGAGAGAGAGAGAGAGAGAGAGAAATTTTCTCATGGAGTTTTGTGTTCATGTTTCTCTCCAGATTCCTAGTCTTGGCACTGAATAGTCTGGAAGAACTGACTAGACCAGAAAGAAGGAAGAAAAGACAGCTTTCCAGAGAGACAGAGTCTGATCTTTCAGCAGAGAGGGCTTACTGTTTCAGTAACCTCAGGGCAGAGTCCAGACAGACCTCTTTAGGCAGTAGCAGGGTGGCTAGCTGGTGTCCCAGGGAAGGTGGTCTCCTTGGGCATGAAGCCCAGGTTTTGAGATCCTTTGTTACCCATATGGAGTGCTGAAAATCTGCTTTCCAAAGTCTATCCATGTGGTTCTGAGAGGTATAGTGTGCACACAAACACGGAAACCAAAAGAGTCACAGTTGGAATTAAGACAGGTTAGGACAGTAGGCCTAGCCAGCCAGATGGGAGGGCTGGTGTCCCTGCACCAAGAGCAAAAACACAGTGAGTCTGGGTTTGGTCCTCAGGGTTTGCATGTGTACTTAAGTCTAAAGGCAGCTCCTCCATCCATTAAAACACTGCCTGGCCTGGACCTCTATAATTATACCTGCTTCTCCAAGCAAGAACCTTTGCCAGCCTCCCCAGGGAAATAACCGCTCAGAGATGAGCCTGGGGGACTTGAGGGGGTGGGGGTGCAGTGGCTCCATTCTTGATGCTGAGAGGCAGGCACCCAAATTCAGCTGTCCTCTCTGGGAACCTCTCTGCAGGGCTATTGCCCCCATCCTATGATTTCTCTCCCTTTTGATGGGTCTGCAGGCTCTGCAAGAGAGAGTGTGCAATATTTTTAAGAATGTAATGACATGCAGGCTGCATATGGTACAAATTTCCTGGATGTAGAAAATGGGAAAGAAACAGGTTTTCTGTCGCCTGCAACTATCCAGCAGTGTTAAAATATGACTCGTAATCCAATATGCTCTAACCTGCACAGGGCAGTATTGAATCTCACAGGCAGAGAGGGGTGAGGTGGGGAGGCTTGCAGCCCTGCACACCTGTGGCTAATTCAATCCCACCTGTCCAAGGTCTGCACCTATGCTGCTGACAAGGCCAGTGAGCTGTAGAAGTCCCTCCCTTTCTGCCTGATTCCTGCAAAAACACTTACTCAGACAAACACACACACACATACACACACACACACACACACACACACACAGAGAGAGAGAGAGAATCTGCTTCCCCCTTGCTGCTACTGGTGTAAGAATTTTTCACATGACACCACATGTTCTGAGTCACTCAGTTACCTAGGGCATCTCCTGGGCTTCTTTTTTTTTTATGACAAAGTCATCTCCTTTGCTATATCTTTTTAAATTTAATTTAATTTATATTATTGTCTTTATTGATTTATTGGATAGAGACAGCCAGAAATCGAGACGAAAGGGGGTAGTAGAGAGGTGGTAGAGAGACACTTGCAATACTGCTTCACCATTCGCAAAGCTTCCCCTTGCAGGTGGTGACCAGGGGCTTGAACCTGGGTCCTTGCACACTATAACATGTGCACTCAACCAGGTGTGCCACCACTCGGCCTCTCTCTTGGCTTGTTTCTCTGGCCTATGCTGGTTGCCCACTGGCTTCCCTCTTGACACAGTCCTCTCTTGCTGTCCTCAATTGCCCTTCAAGAAGGATCATAGAAGAGGACAGTCTCAAGCCTGAGAAAGACCCAGAACCTGTTCCCACTCAATGGAAATCCTGCCCTGGGGCTCATCAGAGGGTGAGCTAGTGATCATGGCCCCCTACTGGGCTGGACAATTGGGCCCTATCTTGATCTATTTCCCAAGCAGGGCCTTAAGGGTAATATGTATGTATGTATGTATGTATGTATGTATGTATGTATGTATGTATTTATCTAGCTATTTATATTTTTTCCTCCAGTTATCACTGGGGCTTGGTGCCTCCATTGCTCCTGGAGGCCACTTTTTCCTTTTTTTTTTTTTATGGATAGGACAGAGAGAAATTGAGAGGGTGGGGGAAGATAGAGAGGGGGAAAGAAAGATACCTGAAGACCTGCTTCACTGCTTGTGAAATGATCCCCCTGCAGGTGGGAAGCCAGAGACTCTAACCAGGATCCTGGTGCGGTTCCTTGTGCTTTGTACTATGTGCACTTAACCTAGTGCACCACTGCTTGGCTCCCAGTAATGTGTTTATAGGGTCAAAATTTGAACCCAGACTTACTGCTCCATCTAATCCTCAAAGTGCTTTTATCCCCTTGGTAAGCATGGTGACAAAGAGCTTCCCTTCCAGGAACTACTTTGCGGAGAGGATCCATTGTTTACTTAGGACTGTCTTCTAGGGGAAGGAACTGGGGCCCTTTGAAATGGAGGGACAAAGTCAGAGTCACAGGGCTAGGTGGCAGCCACAGGGACCTGGCAACCATCTGACTAGCCTCTTTTAGAAGCTGTTCCTACTGGATGGTCCTGTGCTATTTTCTTTCTGATGGGCTTTCAATCTTGTTTCAGAGAAATGCCAGGGCCTTATGTACATAGACTTACATGTAGACTTGAAACCCCATGCTGGTGAGGGGTTCACTCCTGCACCCCAACATTCTACCATCCCCTTGACTTGTCCAGAGGATATATACCCCATAAGCCTTTTTACTGTTTTCCTTGGAAATGTGTGAACCAGCATCTCCTGCTGCCACCCCACCACCACCACTACTCTCAACTTGCCTCAGCTGCTCAAATAGGCCCAGCTGGGGTCATTAGCCACAAGTCACTGTTTGCTTGGGACACATTTTGTGTTTGGACCCGGAAGTCCTTTCCACCTGTGTGTATAGAGTGCCCTAGGTAGATGCCACAGAACTAGTAGAGCTGTGGGATGCCTGAAGAGGGGCCCAACTCCATGTGGGCATAGTGCAGGGCTTCTGCAGGTCAGCCAGGCATCAAGAGGTCAGATTTTCTCCTGACACCTGGCTCTTCCTCCAGTCCATGGGGGCTCAAGAACATTCCAGATTCGTGGAAGCATTTAATTCATCACTTCCTGCCAAGAAGCCCAAGGAACTCATGAGAGTACTGAGAGCAGGGGAAATGCATTGGAATTATGCACAGGAGGCCCTTTCATGCCCGAGATCACTGAAGGAGTCCATCTATTCTTGTGGCTTCTTCCTTGCCCCAGAATTTGTATGAGAGAGATAGGGAAGGGGTTAGGGAGGCTTAGGTTTAAGCACCCAGATTCTCTACTCTGATGAGTCCAGGGTGGGGATGGGGTATTGAGTCAGGAGGGAGAAACAGTGTTGGCAAAGTTGGGGGTATGCTCTCCAACTGGGTGGCTCAGTGATACAGGCCATTGTAGGATTTTACCAAGAAATTAGACTAGGTATACTGTCTCAGGAGTGAATCTGGATTTTCTGCTTCTGTAACCACAGGCAAATACTTGAATTTCTCTAGGCCTAAGTGTCTGGGCTATGAAAGGAGATAAGAATCACTTCTACCAAGAGAAAACACTAAGCAGAAATTGGACTAGAGTGGTGTATTGCACCAGGTACAGGTCCTGGAACATGATATGATGGCAGAGGACCTAGTGGGGGCTGCACTGTTATGTGGAAAACTGGGAAATATTATGCATATACAAACTATTGTATTTACTGTTGACTGTACATTAATTCCCCAATAAATAAATTTAAAAAATTGCTTCTACCTCCTATAATCATGAACTTTGGCCAGTGACACAGATGACAAATCTTTAAATCTAGAACTGAGACGCCCACATCAAAGCCATCCTCCTACCCATAAAGCTATAGATACTTGCATCCCTGCCCTCTGGGTGCTGCATTCAGGTTGGGGAGATTTCAGGGACTCCCTCAAATACTGAGATAGACAGAAGGCCCAGGGGTACCCTTGGCAATCTGCAATATCGGTCTGAATCCTTGAATATTCCCATGAAGATGGGAGTTCTGAGATCAGGGAGGAGAAGGCTCTGCCTATGTCTCAGAGGGTACTGGGTACCAGAAGATGAACAAAGATCAGGTCTTCACTCTTAATCTAGAATGTGCTCCACGAGCTCAGGAGTCTAGGGTGGTGTTGGACTCTTAGAGAAGTCAAGATTGGGGAGGGAGAAGGAATGGTGGGAGCGGGGGTGGGGGGTGGGAAAATTGAGTGGAGAGGAAGGCTTCATTTAGGGCATAAGGGATGAGGGTATAGGGACTCTGAGATCAGGGTCCAGCCCAGAGAAAGTCCAGATTGGGGCAGTGGGGGGGGGGCATTTAGGGAAGATTCCCCATGGTAACTGTGAGCCCACATGTGGCTGCTCCTGTCCAGAGATGAGTGGCTCCCCATCTGGCTCATTCAGCTCCAGCTCTTCCCAGAAACTGGCTCCATGTCCCCCTCCAGCCTTCCCTCTATCCCACACCCAAACTAGCCATGCTGGGAAAACATCATTTGCCTAGAACCTTTCTTACAGAACAAGTCTCTCCAGTTATATTGGTTTTTCCCTGAGGTAGACGCTGCATCATGTCTAGGTCCATTTCAGGTGAATACAACTAGGGCAGTTGCTGTTGTCATCAAGTGGTGGGTATCCAGGGACACTGGTACACATCTCATCATGCAGAGAACAGTCCCACACCTCTCACAAAGAATGATCAAGCCCAAATATCACTAGTTCTGATGTTTTGAGGCCCTGATCTAGAAGCCCCTGCAGATCCTGCATCTGGGAGAAGGGCAGGTGGGACTGCCTGCAGGGAGCTGTCTATACCCTGCTGTAGTACACCAGATATCCCCACAAGGAATGACTGGATTTTTTATACAGTTCGGGAGAACTTTGGAGAAATACTCCTGACTATTCCCCTAAATGGAATATAGGGGTCTCCAGTAGTGATGTTGGTCTAACAGAGGTTCTTTTCACATAGGCAAAGAGCAATTGTTTCTGTGAAACCTCCTTCATATCTTTACAAGCAGATTCTAGCAGAGAACCTGCTAACCTGTGCTCAGGGGACAAAGGTACCAGGACAACCATGTAGCCTCCTCATCACTTTCTATCTTTCAGTCAGCAAGTTCAGACATGCAGGTTATGCACCATGGCCAGGTGTTTGCCTTCTCATTCCTGCCCAAGAGTGAGTGGGATTCCCTGTGCTAGAGGGAACCCAGCCCTAGAAAAGATCGCCCTCCATCCATAAGCTGAGCCTCTGTCAGGCCATGCCACTTTGTGATCAAATATTTTTCTATTTACCTAAGGATCTGTTAGGAAGCAATTTTTGAGATGATGAATATTTAATGAAATATTTAAATATTTAATAGAAACCTTCTCAAACCTGAATTAATAATCCGTGTCACAGGGAGAGGAAAATGGGGATTGTACTTTCACATTTTAACTTCCTCAAGTAGTCTCTGTGTTTGCTGATCTTTCTCTTTCTTTTTTTTCTTCCTTCTTTATTCCTTTTTTTTTTCTTTTTCATGGGAGAGTTTTAATTACACTCAATATTCTGGAGAGAAACTCTTCTCTCATTAAAACTTGACTCTTGCCGACAGCAAGGTGAGTGGGTTGGGGAGGTGTGTGTATTGAGCTGGAAAATGTTTGGAGCTGAGAAGGACTGTTGGGATTGTCTTTCTCATCAGCCTAACTCCTTCATTTTCCAGACAGGAAAAGTCAGGCCTCAGAGGCCATGGGCTCAGTCTAGCCAGGCTCTGGCATTTGCAGTCCTACCCAAATGAAAATATAACTTTGGACTCTGAGATGCCAGGGGCTGCACTCCTGAATATTTGCTCAAATCAAGGCAGTATGCCAGTCCAGTAGGGCTGCTACACACAAGATCAGGGATCTCAATCTCTGCCCATAGGAAGCTGCAACAAGTAGATATTGTCATATCACATAAGAGGCTTTCCTGGAAGACCAATAAAAGTCAAACCAAGTGCCAGACTCTTCCATCTGAGCGTCTGTGTCTGAAGTTAAGGCCCAGTCCTCACCCTGTCCTGAGGTGTCTCCTCTTTTTTCCTGGCTCTATAGGCATCAAAATAACCTGTGCCTTTACATTCAGGGGGCACATAACCCCTTCACCTGTGTGGGGTCTTTTTAAGACCACTTCCTCAGTCTGTTTTGGGCCCATTTCTCTGGTGCAGGCCACCTCAGCCAGGCAGCTGCTGGCTGGGCACTGATCCAGTAGGCCCTCCAGCACTAGTCTCACACAGCTTGAGTGAGCAGTGTCTGCTGTCTGCTGACTGTCCTTTCAGACTCAGCTCAAACCACAAGACCCAGGGGCTTCCTTGTCTGTTCTTCTACCACCTGTTTTCTATGGGAGCTTCACAATTGTTCCCTGGAGCAGTAGCTTTCCCTGCTGGATCATTCTAGAAGGCTCTAACTTTCCCTTTCCTGGCCCTCTGAACATCCTGCTTGGGAGACCTGTGTCTTTCCTTCTCCTTAGCTCTTCCTTTGCCCTCATTCCTTGACATAGCTCCTCCTGCCACAGCTGCTCAGGCCACATGAACTATTCTGAATTCTGAGCGAAGTCAGGCATACCCTTCAGAAAATGCTTAGATGTTACCTCCTCTTGGAAGCATCTTCTACCTCCCAGTGACAAATAGGAGTGATGAGTCTTTTCTTTGTGTTTTGAGGTAGCTGGAAGATGCCTTCATTAGGGCATATTCTATCTCACATCAGGAGCTATTTCTAGTCTGTCTCCCCTACCAAGCTGCTAATTTTATAAGAGGAGATCAGTGCCACACTCATATCAGTATTCTTAGAGCCTCATGTGACTTCTGGCACACAGTAGGTGTTCAATTGCTTGCTGGACAAATTCTGAATATATTGCATGCTTTTAAGTCTCTCTGTCTGCTTCACTTTGATTCTGAAGGCTTTTAGGGGGCAGCTCTGGTCCTAAGTGCAGTATTGTACTGTGTTTGTACCTATTGTTTTAGGTACCCACAAACATACTTCTGGTTTGGCCCTGACTTTCCCAGCAGAATTAGGTGGTCCCTCCTCAGTATTCTACTTCCCCAGCCTATACTCTCCTGCTACTACAGCAAAGCCCAGACAGCCTACATCTCAGGGATCTGCTCCCCAGTTTCTGCCCTGCCCAGGCTGGGAATGCAAAGCCAGAAACTGGGCTTTCCTTAGATTATCTGTCCCAGGCTATCCCAGTGCCAGGGAACAGTAAAGCAGCACACAGATCTGGGAGACAGCAGGGTAGGTTATGGACAAGAGACCACAGTGAACAGCCTGCCTACACTCCTGTCCTCTGAGACTGGCTGAAGTTGAAGTAGGTCTGCCACACTGCAGAAACTGATGCAGGAGAGGCCCATGCTGAGTTTTTTGACATGAGTGGATTCCCCTGTGATACTATCCTGGGTCTCAAGGTATAGCCCTTGCCAGGATGGGTTGCCTGCCCCTGGTCTGGAGGCTATATGCCCGAGGAAGGACACAAGAGATGAAGAGCTGAGTTTTAAAGATGGTAACTCTTTTAATAAGGGGTCTTGAATTATTTAGCAAAACAGTGGAAGAGGCCAATTCAGCCAGGAGTGATAGTTTTAATCTTACTGGGCACCCATGGGTTTTCTCCAAGTGAAGGACTCTGGCTCTCCCTCCCCCATCCCCTTGTCTCTGAATCTGGCAGAATTTTTTTTTCCTGAAGACCAGAAGGAGGGGAGACTTGTCGGCTAACACTGGAGCACTATGTGTGAGCCCAGCTAGACCCAGAATTTCATATCCTGGCCTCTGTACCACCATGTCCAGACAAAGCTGTTGGTGAGTAGTCTGCCCCCACTGCCAATTCCATTTACTCAGCTAAAGGCCCCTACAGAGGCTGCTTCAAGATCCCAGGCAGAATGTTAGGAGGTTAGAACTTATGGGGAAAGGGGCATGATCCAGAGGAACAGGGATAATTTGTGTGTACCCAGCCCTCTGCCTGGGTGCCCCATTCACCCTTCTTCTCTGTCTTCCATAGCTACAAAACTCATCTCTGGCATCAGCTGCCAGGGAAATAGTCTCATCTCCATCAAGGTTTTCCTCTATCTGACATACCAAATAGAATGCGCTGCTCTTCATTCTCCTGTTCCACTGGGTACTGCTGGAGGACAGAAGTTTCTGGAGTCTTAACAGGGCCTGGATTCAAGCAAAGGTCCATACACAATATTGCACAGAGGTGTCTGAAGCCTGGTACCCAGATCCTGGTACCCTGGTATCCATCTGATCTGGATGCCTCACTCTCTCTGCTCTTTTCTGAGGGTGTCAACTACATCTCTATGAAGCTTGTCAGGCAGTCTGGACTCAGGGCCCATGAATGCAACATTCATTTGCTAAAATTTGCCAAATTCCAGAACCTATACTGTGGGTTTGGAGATGTAACCAGGACCAGAGAGACCTATCCCCTGCCCTATGGGAACTCCATCTCATGTGAGTGGGGAAATGAGGTTACACAGGCCATCACACACATGTAAGGGAGCTTGTGGCATCTCTGAGGGTTGTAACAGGAGACTACATTGCTCTGTGGGGCAGGCAAATGTCATGGGGATGTGGACCTGGGCAGGGAGTAGATCATAAGAACTGGGAGCTGACGTTCCCTTGATATCAACAAACCTAGAACTTAGAGAGCATATGGGGGTGGGGATATGTGTTTGAAGGTTGGGGCTGAATGATAATGGTGTGTCTGGGTCCAAAAACACAATGGAGGTGGCACCTGGAAGGCTGGGGATATGGTTAAAGCAGGGCTGGCAGAAAACTCCCTGTGTACCTCTATAAAGAGCCCCCTTTCCTCTCCCTGTCACTCAGTATCAAAGCTCCCAGTTGGGGAAGGCTGAGTCTTCAGCTGTAAATCCTCAATGTGGCAGCAAGCCAAGAACCCTGGCCTGCTGGCACCCTCAGCCTCACTGGGCTGCCTCCCCCTGCCTTGCTGAGTATTCTGCTCACTTGCTGTAAAGCTTGCTCTCCATCAGCTACCTCTCCCTGGGTCAGGGCCTTGGCAATGTTCTCTCCCCTTTCTGTTGTCTCTCCATCCCCCCTCCTCCTTCTGGTCACCTCTTCGTCACCTAGGGTGTTTCTTGGAATTCAGCCTACATCTTTTCTCCTGAGGACCTACCTCAGGACATCAAGTCACTGGGTCACTATGCATGCCTTTAGTCCCTGTGCTTTTGTGCAGACCTCACCTCTGAGGGAACCATGCTTTATCACCACTAGAACCCAAAATGTGAGATGGCAGGGACAATGCACTCTAATTTCTTGAAAATCTCTAGTGTGATGCTTGGTGTGTAGTAGGTGCTCACAAAGGATGTGTAGACAGGATCAAAAGCATCTCACAGACAGGAGCTAATCTTATAGGTTGCTTAAGGAGGGCTGGAAGCCCCATTAACATTTATGCTTCACTATCTGGGCAACAAGTCAGATACTTGGTGAGTTTGAAGCCAAGACTGTCGGCCTCCAACTGGAGTGTAGTTCTGATTTTGAATCACTCTGTGGTATGCACTGGGTAGAATCACTTCTTCCTCCTGGGAACACTGCCTAAATCTCCATCAATGCCCCCCTCACATTCTTCCCACCCCAACATCGGTATGCAGACCTGCACCTGCCCTGACCCCTCTGCCTGCTCATCTCTGTAGATTTCTTTATGAAAATGGGGCTGCTTTAATCTCAGCCTGATTTTGTCTTTTGGGAAGCTCTGTCCCCAGGCAGCCTATGGCTACAGCCCTCTGGAAGCAGGCGCCTACTTGTGATTCAAGCTGTGGCATGGATCTGTCAACACGTTTGCCTCCTGTATCTGCCATCTCTTATTTATAATCCTGCTCAGATTAATGAATGACAGTAGTTCTCATCACAGGAAATTTGATTAATCAATTTAAGTGCTTAATCACCACAGCCTTGTTGAGTGCTGAACATAGGGATCTTGCTTTGATGTAGATGATTCCAGAAAGAAATGAAATCCAAAGAGTCAGCACTTCTCCATGGCAACCCCAGGGATGAGGGTGAAGCTACAGAAGTGCCCAGAAGTCAGGGTGGGAACTCTTGAGGGAGGCCTTATGGTTGATTCAGGCATGAAGTTGCCCTCTAAAAACTCTGAAATCAAGGCCTCTCCTGGACCTCAATTTTGCTCAGAGTTTAGGTCTACCCTTGGGAGTCTATTGGTGGCCCAGATAGAGGTTTTGTTGTTTTAGAAGCAAGAGTAGCACTCCTTTTAAGAGTGAAAGAAGCAGCTCCCTTACTCTGGGAGCAAGAACAAAGGTCTCTCCCTTTGTTCCTGAAGAGGGAGAAGTGCCCCCTCTTTGTATAAGAGCAGCAATTTCCTTTGCTCTAATGGTGAAAAAAGTGGCCATTTGTACTAAGCTCCCTCCTGTTCTAGAATCAGGAGAAACTGATGTGGTCAGCCTCCTCCCCCACCTCCCTGCTCCAGAGGGGTCCAGCTAGGCATAATGCAGAAACTGGGGTCCCAGCTGGAGTCTGCTACTCTAGACACCCAATTACTGAGCAGAGTGAGCAAGAGGATGGTGTGCTTTCCCACTGGTTGCCCCTTAGCCAAATTCAGTCCCTAGAGTCCTAGAATCAAGGTACTGAAATTTGCCTGCAGAGTTGTCCCTTTTGTACCTACTCCCATCTCAGTGCTGCCATCTTGGAAGGTCAGCCCAGCACTGGGTCTTCCAAGAAGCTGACTTCTGATTCCCAAGCTCCCCTAGCTCTATCCCATAGCCCACCCCACCCCACGGGCTATGGGCTCTGAGTTCAGCCTGGGCCCTGGCCTTTGTTGTTAACATCTCTTAACTTTCATTGACTACAACAGAGAGGGCTCTCTGAGTTCTAAGGGGCCCAGGCTTTGCTTTTCATCCTGTCAAGGATGGTCCAGCCTGGGATGGTAATGGAAGTCACTTAATGCAACAACTTTCACAGTGTCAGGCAGCTAAGGCATGGGGACTCAACTGGCAGCTATTCCACTCTGATTAAAAGAGCACATGCCCTTCGACCTGTCAATGTCCACATTCAGCAGGGAAGCAATTACGGAAGCCAGACCTTCAACCTTCTGCATCCCAAAATGACCTTGGGTCCATACTCCCAGAGGGTGAAAGAATAGGAAAGCTATCAGGGGAGTGGATGGGATACAGAGTTCTCTTGGTGGGTATTGTGTGAAGTTGTACATCTCTTATCCTATGGTTTAGTCAAGTTTCCTTTTTATAAATAAAAATTTAAAAAAAAGAGCACATGCAAGGTGCCAGTGGTTGAAACAAACAAACTCACTGTAACCTCATGTTTTTATCTGGGGAATAGAGAAAAATTCTATTATTTTGAGTTACTATGGAAAGAGAAAATTCTTCTTCTCCTTCTTCTTCTTGATTTAATAATGTTTAACAAGAGTATAAGGTAAAAGGGGAACCAATTCCATACAATTCCCATCACCAGAATTTCGCATCCCATCCCCTCCATTGGAAGGCTCCTTATTATTTATCCCTCTGGGTGTATGGACCAAAGATAGAGAACATTCAACAGCAGTCTTGACTGATGAGACTCTAAGAAGTTTGGATGATGGGCATCTGTGGAAGTTGGTTGAAGCCTTAGGAAAATTTCATTCAAAGAGGGCAGGGGACAAGGATTAAAACTAAAAGTTAAAACCTGGAACCAACAAGACCAGTCAAAGTTAGCTAGGCTCAACTTTCCAAATCTGACTGGAGGGCAAAAAGAAAGGGATGAAGCTACTCACTGGCAGAGTGTTTATTGAGTGCCTACTACATGGGAAATCTATATCTGTGCTCTAACCTCAAAATAACTCATGAAATAAATGTAACTGTTGTCATTTTATGACTGAGAAAACAGAGGTGTGGAAAAGTGATGTTGTCTGCCCTCCAGGATCTGGAGGGAACCAGGGGGTGCCCAGAGCTAGACAGTCTTGGTTACATGCATGTCCTAGCTCCCCGGCTTCTGGTCCCTGAGTCCCAGAACCCTCATTGACTACTCTCTTGAAGGAAAGCAACTGTCTAAGACTGACAGGTAAAAAAGAGCATCTCATGCTGTTTGTGATCGCTGCTATACAGAGAAAGTCTAATTTTGGAAACAGATTATTAAAAAATATATCCACTCTGAGAGGTGCAATCAATCAGGCACTCAAGATATAGACTCATCCTGGTGCTCTGGGCTTTCCTGGCAGCACATGGCTCTTTCCCCAGACTTAAGTCCAGCCTGACCAGACCTCCTTCACACTGGGCTGATGGGCTGTGCCCCTACTGGGTACGTGTGTGTGTGTGTGTGTGTGTGTGTGTGTGTGTGTGTGTGTGTGTGTGTGTGTGTATGTGTGTCGGGGGGTGTGTGTGGCAGGTTCACCAAGCTCTGGTGAGAATGGGAGGAAGGGCCAGCAGTCTCACTTGCTCACTGGTTCAGCTGCCTGATTCAGGTCCCTAACAATATGGCATTGAATGGAAAACTTCTGTCTCCAGGGCTGGGTGGTGGTGGCAAACTCAGTTGAATACACATGGTACCATACACAAGGACCCAGGTTTGAGCCCATGCTCCCCACTTGTGTGTGGGTGGGTGGGGCTGCTTTATAAGCAGTGATCCAGGTCTACATGTTTATCTCTTTCTCGTTCTCTATCTCCCTTCCCCTCTCAACATCTCTCTGTCCTATCAAATAAAATAACAAAAAGTGGGGTGATGGCTGCCTAAACAGTGAATTTTAGTACCCACACCAAGCCCCAGAAATAACCCTATTGGCAGTTAAAACAAACAAAAAAAATCTCTGTTTCTTGGGTAGTAGCACTGAGAGCTTGAGGGGTGTGTGTGTGCATGTGTGTGCATGTGTGTTTGGCAGGAAGAGGCATCAGTGTTCTGCTCTATTCTTGGCTGTACAGTGGAATCAGAGGTATCCACATGGAGGCTAATAGGAATGTGTGTTCAGAGCAGGTACCTGCCTTCACCAACTGCTCTTCTGGGAGCTGCTTCTCTCAGGACCTTAAAAAAAGACACATAGGATTTAGACATGATTCTGTGAAGACCTCATAGTCTATGTGTACACCTCTTTATTTTATAGAGGGTGAGACCAAGGCACAAGAGTTCACTTGTCCACAAGTGTTGTGAAGAAATGCCTGACCTGGAGAGGCTCAGACAGATCCCACCTTTGCCTCCAAGGGACTAGGTACTGAGCTTTCTCCCTTTCTTCACTGCTCTCACCCACACCAAGGAGCTCAAGGCCAGCTACAACATGGAGACCCCCCCACTCATATTGCTGTCACTAGTTATCATGGAGGACATGCTAGTTAAACATCAGGACTTGAGGGGACTGGGAGATGGATCAAAAAGTAGAGTGTATAATTTGTCATGCATGAAGATCTAATTTCCAGCTCCCAGATGCCACAAGGCAGCTCCATACAAGGAAGAAGCTTCATGAGCCGTGGAACAGTGATATGGCATCTCTTCTTGCTCTGTCTCTCTTTCCCTCTCTATATCTCACCAAGAGAGAGAGCAAGAGCAAGCAAAGGGAGTCTACCAGAGATGACCTCACCAATGTGTCCTGGAGCACCATTTCCCCAGAGCCTCATCCCACTAGGGAAAGAGAGAGACAGGCTAGGAGTATGGATCAACCTGCCAATGCTCATGTTTAGCGGGAAAGCAATAACAGAAGCCAGATCTTCCACCTTCTGCACCGGTATAAAGAACAGGAAATCTATCAGGGAGGGGATGGGATACGGAGTTCTGGTGGTGGGAATTGTGTGGAGTTGTACCCCTCTCATTCTATGGTTTTTTTCAGTATTTCCTTTTTATAAATAAAAAAACAAAACAAGGCTGTCAGGAGAGTGGAATTGTGCAGATGCAAAAAAAAAAAACAAAAAAAAAAAACAACCCCAAAACCTGGTGGTTGAAAAACCAAACAAAAAACAGAACTTAAGGTTCTGAAGTCAAGATCCTGTCCAGGAAGGTGTGTATGAACCCAGGAGGTCCTGGCCCAGATCAGCAAATCTAGAGCACACCATGCAGCCATGCTGGGTCCTGCATAGGGAAGAGGGTTCCTGAACATGAGCTTCTGAGTAAGTGCCAGGTGGAACACCAGCCCCACCAACACCCAAGTCAGGCGTTGAGCCAAGAGTTTTACTCCATTGATGACCCATTTAGCTTGAAAAAGTTGTGACTGGAGATGTGGAGGGAGTTTCATCCATCCCTTTTCTCTCTGCCTGCCTGCCTACCTGTCTGTCTGTCTGTCTGTCTATCTAGCTAGCTAGCTAGCTATCTTTTTGGCTCAAGGGTTGTTACTGGGGCTCTACAAATCCACTGCTCCTGGAATTCTTTTTTATTTTTATTTTTTTCATTTTATTGGATAGGACATTTTATTGGATAGGACAGTTGAGAAGGGAGGGAAAGATAGAGAGGAGAAGAAAAAGATAGACACCTGCACACATTCATCACTGCTTGTGAAGCAACTCCCCTGCAGGTGAGGAGCCGGAGGCTCAAACAGGGATTCTTGCATGGGTCCTTGCTTAACCTGGTGTGCCCCTGCCCAACCACCTCCCTTCCCTATCTCTGCTCTGCACTCCTCCCTGTGTCAGGTTCACCTCTGCCTACCAACCACTGCAGTCATTGGCCTGAGACCATGATGATCTGTCAGTGGTTCTTCAAACTTTTTTTAAATTTGATAGGACAGAGAGAAGTTGAGATGGGAGGGGGAGATAGAGGAGATAGAAACAGATAGAGACACCTGTATCACTGTTCCACCGCTCGTGAAGCTTCCCCTCTGCAGGTAGGGACCATAGGCTGAAATCTTGGTCCTAGTACATGATAGTATGTACATTAACTGGCTGCACCACCACTTGGCTCCTCTTCTTCAAACTCTATTGGAATTCTAACTCAAACATCTCACCTTCAGCAAGGCCTTGTTACTCATGATCATGCTACTATCTTATTGCATTCAGAGTACTTATGCCCATTTGAAATTATTTCTATCCTTGTTGATATTGTTTTTTCATTTTATTAATTTTTGGTCTAATTTCACTGAGAAAGGAAACTTGACACTCTGTCCTTGCTGTATCCTGAGGAGAGTGAGGACAGCATCTTTGTAGAGGAGGTGAAAATATTTGTGGAAGGAAGGAAGGAGTAATGAATGATCCCTTCAGGGCTCCTCTGAGATGTAGAGTCCCCTCTTAGGACCATTAAACCAGCCCCAGCTATAGCCTTTTCTTCAGACCTCAGAAACAGACATCTCTTAGTGCGAGGACCACTTTCTTTACCTTTAAAACTCAGAGGCCTCCTCTTATGGGCTGGTTTGATCCCGCTCCAAATTCATAGACTGTAGCCCCAAAGAAGCTTAGAATGTGACTTTGGCAAAAGAGTCATGACAGGTGTCATTGGTTGAGTTGAGATGAGTCTTTGAAGGTGGACTCTGACCCAACATACTCAGAGTCCTTATAAAAAAGGGAGCCTGGAGACATACTCTCACATTGAGAACACCATGTAGTCATGGAAGCCAAGGACACCAAAGATGTCAGCAACCAGAAGGTGGGAAGAGGCCCACAACAGACACAGCTATCAGACTGTAGAAGAAACCAGCTCTGCCACACACAAGATTAAGGTCTTGGGCTTATATTACCTCCTGAACTGAGACAATACAATTCTGTTGCTTAGGTCACCTAATTTGTGGCATTATGTTAGGCAGCCTGAGCTATCTTATCCAACCCTTTACATACATGTTAAAGAGACTATGAATTATCACAGAATTCTGCTTGAAACAGCCGTCCTTCTTGGATATACCATAAGTCAGAACACAGCTGGGATGATCCTCTGAGGAATACAAACTCAGATATTTCATACTCTTTGCAAGGAGAGGAAACAGAAAAAAAAAATCCACTGCCTAAATTCACACTAAGAACTTCCCAGAGGAGGTAAGCACAGTACACTGAAAAAAAAATAATGTAATGGCTTTGTCTGTTTGCATCCACATATAGACAGCAGCAGGGTAGGAGACAAGCTCTGACTCTCTCTACTTTGTAGAATTCCTAAATATATCTACTGCCTTCACATATGCACAGTGTCTAAAATCTCTACTACAGGACACAAGCTTTGTTTTGTTCTCTTTATCATCATCATTATTTTAGCATTTAGGGTCTCTTGCACATGTCAGGTTTCACATCTCCTGGGTTGCTTTTACATTCAGATAGAGGGAAACAGATCACAGCATTAAAACATCCTTTATATTGTGGTCCTTTCATGTAGTGGCAGTGATAGACCTGGTCCTTACACATGGAAAGACATACACCCTACCTATGTGCAGTCTGTATGGTCCAGGTCGCAGTCTTTGGACCAGCTGTCTCAGAGCATTTTGAAGGCTATTTCTAGGCTTCAGTACTCCCTTGACTTGAGTTTTCAGTTTGATTCTTTAATAAACTTACCAAAAATCTAAGTTTGTCAACTTTCAATTAACATGCAAATAAGAAAGCACCAAGATGCTCTAGGTAGGAGAGGGGTCAGGCCAGCTGGGAAGGAGCTGCCAAAGAACTGTCCATGAGTGGTCTGAATGGGCTACTGTGGGCTCTCTTCTACCTGGACAAAATTTCCTGTGTGCCCACAACTGCCAGCCTGATTCCCTTTGATGTCCTTGTACCCACCTGGATGAGATTACCACAGAGGGGCTGAGGCTAGGGGTCCAGAGAGGTGTCTCTTAAATGCAACAAGCCAAGTGGTGGTGCACGAGGTTGAAAGCACATGCTATTATGCATAAGTACTCAGGTTCAAGCCCCTGTTCCCCACCTGCAGAGAGGAAGCTTAATAAGTGGTGAGACAGTGCTGCAGATGTCTTGCTTTCTATCTCCTTTCTCCCTCTCTAATTATTCTCTATAAGAATAAAGGAAAGAAGAAAGAAAACAAAACTTAATGGCTTTTTATTTGTTGTTGTTTTTTTAATTATCTTTATTTATTGGATCGAGATAGCCAGAAATCGAGAGGGAATGGGGTGATAGAGAGGGAGAAAGACACCTACCTGCTATACTATTTCACCACTCGGGAAACTTTCCCCCCATAGGTGGGGACCAGGGGCTTAAACCTGGGTCTTTGTACACTGTACAATGTGTGCTTAACCAGGTGCACCACCACCTAGCCCCAAGCAAAACTAAACATGGCTGCTCAGAGCAGTGGAGTCACTGTGTTGTTACAAAGCCCCAGGGAAAACCCTGGTGACAAAAAAAAGTTAAGTAGAGGGTGACAGCATAATGATTATGCAAAAAAGACTCTAATGCTGAGGCTATGAGATCCCAGGTTCAATCTCTAGCACTACCAGAAACCAGAGCTCAATAAATAAACAAACAAACAAAAAAATAAATAAATAATATGAGTGGTCAGTTCCTGAGAGAAGGCAGCCTAGCAAGCAGGTCAGAAAGCATCAGGCTGGGTGTCTGCATAAAAGGCCTCCAGCTTTTGGCCTCTTTGTCCTGTCCCCAACCAGGACTGTAAGGCTTTCAGCTCCCTTACACATTCTTTGTCCAACCTGGCCTGTCTAGAAGGACTGACCCCACTTCCTTTCCTAGATATGCAGACAGGGGCTGACATACTCCTAAGAATCAGCTTGGAAGTTGGATCGACTACCTGAGGATGTACTAATCCTTTTCAGCATTGCAGGCCTGTGGGCAGAGGAGTGAATCACAGGGATCAACTTTTTTTTTTTTTTTTTTTTTTTTTTTTGCTACCAGGGTTATCCCTGGGGCTTAGTACAAGCACTATGAATCCACCAATTCCAGCAGCCATTTTATCTTTTTATTTTTCTTTCTTTATATTTTATTTGAAGGATAGAGAGAAATTGAGAAGGGAAGGACAAATAAATACATGCAGACTTGTTTCACCCCTTACGAAGTATCCCCCTGCAGGCGGGGAGTGGGGGCTTGCACCTGAGTTCTTGCTCTTGGTAACATGTGAACTCAACCGGGTATACCACATGGGTCAGCTCCAGGGATCAACCTTAATCAGTTCCATGCACTTGAACATTGGAGCCAAGAGCCAGCAGATGGTAAGGTGGGGGGGGGGGGGGGAGTGGGGGTTGGGGGCTGCACTCCTGTTCACCCTGCTCCTCCCTTCCCAGGCCAATGGGTTTGCCACCTGCAGGCAAGGGCTCAGGATGCCAGTCTGCTCGTTTGACAGGAAGTGTCTTCAATCTTACCTGGTCCAGGAGACAACATTTCTGAGTCCCCCAGAGATATTCAGGGCCCTGAGAGCATTTCTCTAGCTGCCCTGGGGAGGGAAGCCCCACACAATCAGCATAGCATCTGGCCCTGGGGACAGGGACACACCATATCACCTGGATCTTTCCCAGGTTCTAACACCATTCCCTCCTGGGGTTTCCTCTCCCTGCCTGTCCCCACTCCCCTCCCTGGATGCTTCCAAAGCTTCTGGGCTTGGGCTGGAGAAGCAGGGAGGACATTTTACCCCCATTAGTATTCACATCAAGCTGTGCCTGAACCAGAGAATCCACTCGATAAATAATGGGCTATGAGGTCTGGCCCAGAGTCTCCTTCTCTTGCTTGCAAATTGGCTTGTCTGCTGCAAGAATAAGTGGGGGCTACCCACCCCCACACCTTGGCTCCTCTTCTGCTCTCCTGAGGCCTTTGCTGGCTTCTGCACCATTCACACTCTCCACACAGGTGGCCCCCATGACTATGGGCAGGTCCACTGCAGACCTGGCACAATGACAGCCAGTGAGGATACCATTTAGAGGTAACCATAAGATTCTGCTTCAAAGCAGGAACAGCACCAAGCAGGAATGAGGAAGTGTATGCTACAGAAGAGGCTCTGGGATCCCTGGCATGGAATTCTCAGACTTTAAGGGATCCTGACATGAAACTAGTGCCTGAGAGAGTTTGAGGCTAATTTAGCCACCAGATTCAATTTATCATGGGAGGGGTAGCCAATATCAAATCCATTATGGAACATCCAGGGTCTAGGGAGGTGCTAGCACATAGGCGGTCAAGGGGGGCAGAGCAGGGACATTTGCTGAATGAATGTTAAGTTTCTCCCAATTTCCCACTGTGAGAGGCCCAAACACACAAGTATTCCTCTCTGTGTGGTTCCTTGTTGTTATGGTCTTTGAAGGGGCAGGTGGACAAGGTCAAGGCTGCCACAGGGAGTCAACCTCTGGGGTGCAGGAGAGGGCCTGGAGAGGGTGGCTGTTATACAGGCTCATGGCTTTCAGAAGCAGCCCCAGCAGTGAAAGTCTCACCTGAAGGGCTGCCAGGAAAGGGATGGGGGACTCACAAAGCCCCATGGCCAGCCTAGGCAGCCAGGAGGGCAGCTTAGAAGCAGGAGGTGGGTAGGACAGCCCTTCTTTCTGCCTGTCCCTCTTGTCCTGATGCCTGAAACTAGCTCCTAGGACAAGTACAGGCTTTATGATATCCGGTTTCTTGGGGAGTTAATCCTTCAGGAAACATGATGCCTGAAGCAGTCTATAGGAACAGGGAAGCAGGTCGCAATGTTGAGGGCCTGTAGGGTCTGGAGACCCCTCAATCAAAGGGCCATCTTTGGGGAAGAATTGTAATCTACAAACAGTACAAGGCAAGTCCTGGTTGAACCTGGCCATCTGTGCCACTCCCCCACCCCCAAGCCTGCATCCTGGAAGAACAGAAGGGTCTCCACCTGGGCATCTCTTGCAGACTGAAATAAACAAGACTGTAAATAACTCTCTCCCTGTGAAGTTAAAAGACAGAAGGATCCTGGGTGGAGATAACAGGAGATTCAGGGCCACAACAGGGACAAAAAAATTTGTTCTCTTTGTTGGAACTCAGATGACAGAAGTTGCTGCTTCATGGGAAGGAGCCAACCACCTCGGTCAAGCAGGGTTCCTAGCTCTGGAGGAGCTGTGTCTTGGCTCTGCAGTCATGTCCTAGACAGAGGTAGAGCAGTGGTCATTCCTCACCATCTTAGCTCAGCTACTCTCCCTCCAACCCAGAAGGTTTCCTCACCCTGCTGAGGGTCTTAACTCTTCATCTGCAGCCGAGAGAGTGATCTGCAAGCCCCAGCCCCTCTCGGCTCCTGGGACACTACTCCCCCTTAATCACTGCTGTTCCTCTCATTCCAGTTAGAAACACCCACACCATGACTTGGACTCAATTCCATGGGGCTATAATGTGGAATCTGGGTCCAAACCTTGGTTTCCATACTTCTTGCTTGTGTAACCATGGGGAGATTACTTTTCCTCTCCTGTCTGTTTCTTCTTCTAGCGTTTGCCCTTCTTCCATAGCCAGTCAACAGCGTCAGGTTGAGCCTGATGTAAAGTTTCGAGACCTCCTTTGAATCTGGAGAGGTGGCAGTTGTTGACTATGTGGGTCATAGTCTGTCTGTAGCCGCAGGGGCAGTTCCGGTCGTCTCTGGCTCCCCAGCGATGGAACATAGCGGCGCAATGGCCATGGCCTGTTCGATAGCGATTGAGGAGTGCCCAATCATAACGTGCTAGGTCAAAGCCGGGTTGACGCTTGCAGGGGTCTGTGATGAGGTGTTTGTTCTTTACCTCAGCTGACTGCCAACTCTGTTTCCAAGAGACTGGAACAGAGAAGTTCAGTGTAGGCATAGGGGACCAGACTGTCTGTTTCTAATTTACAGAACAGAGAGGATGAAGCTAGGTCATCATGTTAGAGTACAGGTTAAAGTAGAGAGGAGATATTCTCAGGTCATACCATCTGCTCAGCAAATAGTGAGCCTAACTCTGCTCTGCTTTCTGTAGGCGGCTCCCTGGATCTGACAGCAGATTTCCTGAAGAACAGGAAGTTCTTTTGCTTTTGCTTGAACAGGAGTTTCATGAACTACCACCAGCAAATTGCGAGGGTATTTACTACATACTGGGGTAGTTTTCACCTCCCACTGGATATTCTCTTTTAAAATGAACTTTAATATTTTAAAAATTATCTTTATTTATTGGAGAGAGATGGCCAGAAATCGAGAGAGGAGGGGGATACAGAGAGGAGGAGAAACAGAGAAACACATGAAGCACTGCTTCACCACTCACAAAGCTTTCCCCCTGCAGGAGGGGACTGGAGGCTCAAACTCAGGTCCTTGAGCATTGTATTATGTATGTTCAAGCAGGTATGCCACCACCTAGGTCATCCATCCAATCCCCCACTGTATATTCTGATAAAATTAATAACGCTCACACTGTATGAGCTGATGGGCCTGATCAGAAGACTTGGAGTCCTGGGGTGGAATGGGTGTGGGAGGTTCAACAGTTGGGGGAGGAGAAAGTATCTCCAAGAACTCAATTATTAGAAAAGAAATAGAGTTGTGTCTCAAAGGTCAGGTGGAATTGGGTAAGGCAGAAAGAGAGAGAGAGGGGGGGGGGGGGAGAGAGAGAATGTTTTGGGGATAAAGGTGAGCCCTATATCAGGTTTCAGGGGCATGATTTCCTCAGTGAATCTGGATCAATAGCAAAGGCAAGTTCCAGAGATACTATGACATGGGACAAGAGGCCACCAGCTGGCTTAACCATTTGGCCTCCACTCCAAAGTGACCCTCTGTTCAAGAAGAACTGCTGGTAATGCCCTTCTTTCTGTCAGGCACAGTGCTGAATCCATTTCTGTAACAGATAAAGATCTAACCCTTTCATATGCCCAGGACTAAAGGCAACTATACCCCAATGTGAAAGTGTGGAAACTAAACCCAAGTGAAGATCTAGAAGCCCAAGTAATTGGAATAGGCTGTGATGACCACCTGGTGGCAGCCAGGCTTAGCCAGAGACCATAGCACAGAGCTTTCCACATCCTCCTTCCAGATTAATATTCCAGATCATGCTCTTTAGGGGCTCAGTTGCTGATTGTAACCAAAGGAGACATCCCTGAGTTCTTGAAATGTCCCAGGGGAAAGGGACCTCGGGTTGGTTTATTCTCACAGGCTGAGACAGTTTCTTTGAGTTGGCAGAAAGACATTTTCCCTGAATCCCTATAAAGAGACCTGAGCTTCCACTAATTCATTGATCCACATGTTTTTCCAGGCCTGAAGATTTCTTAACTGTCATCACAAGGTTAGAAGAATTGTGAGTTGGAAAACTATGCAGCATATTAAAGTCAGGTTGAAAAATTGCCACAGCACAGAGAAATATTTTTTATATATTCTTTTTTAGAAATTGTTATAAAGGGAATATAATAAGAATGTTGCAAATGAATAGAATATTTTCTTCTAACCTGGCAATAAAAATATGTCAAAGGGATGAGTGAAATTCTAATAGGAAACAACTGATGGGTCCTGGAAGTGCAGGGAATTAGCAGATATTGTCCTTGGTGCCTTTACTGATCTATGAGGCAGATGTAGAAGCTTCTACCGTAGCTTTTCCTGTTGGCGAGTGCACAGAGGATGGTAGGGAGATAGTGTGGTCAGTGCATCAAATATCAGGTAGTGTTGAAAAGGTATGGAGCATGGGATCTCCCTGAAATTCAAAATAGCAAAAACAATACCAAACACCTCCATTACTGTCATCAACATCTCCCCTCTTCTTATCACTATGACTCACACTATTTTTTATCATTATCATTATCACCACTAGCCTCCACCATCACCACCATCATCATCCCGTCATTACCATTATCACTGACATCATCATCCACTCACTTTTATCACTATTGTCTCCCATCATCACCATTGCCATTATTATCCCATCACCACCATCAATATCATCACCACCCCCTGAAATGATCATCACTGCCATCACCACTTATTTTCATCACCTCTCTTATCACCCACCCCTCAGTCACAGTCACTATCATTACTATCACTGCCATCATCGTCATGCTGATTTATAGTTGCTATTCAATGAACACACACTCAATATATCCTTTACTGTACTAAGGACTTTATATAATAAGCATATTCCCACCTCACAAGAGGTGGGAACATAGACTTTTGTTTATCTAAGTGGAGGCTGATTCTCAAGAGGTTTAGAACTCTCTCAAGGACACATACTCTATAGGGGTAAAACTCAAGTTAGAACCCAGGTCACTTGAACTCCAAGATACTGCTGACACTTATCTCAAAAGAAAGAGTATTTCACAAAACCTGGAAACACTTGGTCAATGTCAAGAGGGTGAGGAATCTTCTCCATGGAAGTCTTTGTACTGATGTATATAAAGTATGAGTCTAGATAACTAAGGCCACCACTGTTAGTTGACCATTTAATACACACTCACAAGGCCCTGACATGCTACAGGTTCTGAGGCAGTTATTAGACACACATAGGGAACTGGCTTTAAGCCAAATATGCCTAAACAAAGGGTGTCACCCTAATTTAGCACAGGCTGGATAGATGTGCCAGGCTTTATAAAAGAGGAAGCATTTGAGCATGGCTTTGAGAGACTGTAACAATTTCACTAAGTGAGTATGGGAAATGGACTCCAGCTCTGAGTTGCCTATTTTGGGTCCAGGGAGAATTGGGAATGGAGTTTGTGTGGATGAGTGGGTGGTGGTCCTGCCCCACCTCCCAGGCCCTGCCTCAGCCTGTCCCCTAGTTTCTCTCTCATCTCCATAACCTGTCTAAGAATGGTAGCTTCACAAGAAAGGCATGGGTGCAAAAGGGCCTAATGAACGCTGTGGAAGAAGCAGGGCTGCTTGTACTGATCCCAGAGGGCATGCACAGCATCTGAGAGGCAGCCCCACGCACCACATTTTCTCCCAGAAGATCAGCTAGGATTATCATTCTCCACGAGAAGGCGTGTGTGCAGAGGCCAGAAGGAGCCATCCTGGGGGAAGGCTTTCTCAAATTGACATTCAATTTCCCCATTGCTAAAAATACATCTGAAGCCAAGCCACTCAGGATTATAACAGAGACCAGAGATTGAACATTAAATACATAGGCACTCAATGTTGGGAAGGATTTGACCTTCAAAACTTCTGTTCAGTGAATTCCCAAATAAAATACTATTTATACAGCTTAAAGCAAATTATTGTGTAGCCTAGCACTCAATCTTCATATTCCAATTTAGACTGGAGCTCTGGGATACTGGCAAGTATGGTATAGTAGATGGGTATGTGAGAAGGTGCTTCTGAAACCTCTCTTGTAGAAGTACTGAGTTTGGATTACTCACAATCAGTGAATAAATATTTCATTCATTTACCCCAAACTGAAACAGGTAAACATTAATCTCTTATTATTAGTGGCTTGTTGTGCTGGAATTCACAATGCACAAACAGGAACAGAGCTCTTCTGGCATTTGTGGGTCACTTAGGAAGTAGCCAATAGGTCGACATCATCATGCCAGCATTCACTTTTTATCAAAGATGACCAACCTTATCTTCAAGAGCCTAATGAACAGCCCTTCTAGATGCGGACACCTTCCTTCCCCACCTTCTCATGTCGTGGCTAGTCTCCGGGGCCAGGGAAGGGGGAACTACATAATCAAGCCTCTAAATATCTGCTCTACTTCTAGAAGAATCATTGATGATGGCTTTAGGGGGACCGGGACCTAAGAATGTTCAGTAAGGAAAACACTGCTCAAAATTTCACCACAAAGCATAAAGGTCTTAGCAGCATCCAAATAAATTACTGAAAACACAGGTCAGATTTAAGGACCAAATTTTCTCTCAGCCTGCCTGCCAGGAGAATGTTATGCAGGTATTTCTATCTCTGATGCTGTTGCTTCATTATGGCCCTCTCAAATAAAGTAGAAAGAATAAACTACTGCAAAATATATACCTGAAAGCAGAAGTACACTAGAGTTCGCAGTGAGTACCTCCCTAACACTTCCTCTCCACTATTCCAAGCTTGGGATCCATGATTGCTCAACAAATTGTTTGGCTTCATATGTTAACTCTCTTTTCAATCACCAGGTTCCAGATGCCACCAGGATGCTGGCCAGGCTTCCCTGGATTGAAGACCCCACCAATGTGTCCTGGAGCTCAGCTTCCCCAGAGGCACACCATACTAGGGAAAGAGAGAGGCAGACTGGGAGTATGGACCGACCAGTCAATGCCCATGTTCAGCGGGGAAGCAATTACAGAAGCCAGACCTTCTACCTTCTGCAACCCTCAACGACCCTGGGTCCATGCTCCCAGAGGGATAGAGAATGGGAAAGCTATCATGGGAGGGGGTGGGTTATGGGGATTGGGTGGTGGGAATTGTGTGGAGTTGTACCCCTCCTACCTTATGTTTTTGTTCATTAATCCTTTCTTAATAAAAAAATTAAGAAAAAAAAAAGAAAGAGAGAAAGAAAGAAAGTTACCCTTGAAGACTACATTTTATTTTTTTTAAATAATCCAAAAAAGGCATAAGGCTGGGTGGTGGTATACTCAGATGAATGAACACATTACTATGCCCAAGGACTCGAGTTCGACCCCTGGTACCTGCCTACAGAGGCGAAGGCTTCAGGAACGGTGAAATACTGCTGCAGGTGCCTCTCTTTCTCCCTTTCTATCACCCTACCCTCTCTCAGTTTCTCTGTATCCAAAATATTTCAAAATAAATAAATAAATAAATAAATGCTTAGTTCATTTAAAAAAAAAGAATTTTTTTTTTTTAAAAGGGGAAAAATGGCTGCCAGTGATAGCCCTGGTAGTGAAAGGGAGAGAGGAAGAGACAAAAGAGAGAGAGGAAGAAGAAGGAGGAGGAGGAAGAGAAGGAGGAGGAGGAGGAAGGAGGAAGAGAGGAGAGAAGGGAAGGGAAGGAAGAGAAAAGAAGTCACTTTTCAACCCAGACCACATGGGCTACTATGACAGTGTTGTCTTTTCTCAAGGCTACTTGAGGACCCAACAATACAGTATGTCAGCCAGAGACTGAGCTGGAACTAGAATCAGTCCTGTGATTGTTGAGCATAACTGTTTTCCCCTGCTGGGCTGAAGGACCTGCAAAGCCTGGCTCTTGCCCATCACCATCTCTGTGTAGGCTCAGGGCATAGCAATCTTCTTATCAGAGGCTGAAGGAGGAAAGGTGGAGATGAGGACCCCTCCTTCACACTGCCCTCCATCCAGGGAAGCAGCACCTCTTCTGTCTTCCTGGGCCTTCTCTGAGCAGAAAATCCTCCTTGGTGAAGAGAGTCATCATTCAAGGGCCACCCACTTCTGTGAACCTAAGTCTTATTGTCCTTGCCCATGGAGCTCTCAGCCTTCAGGTACATGTGCTGTGCTCACTCTTTTCAACTATACTCCCACTCTAAACTCAGTTTACAGCCCTGGTCTAATTCTGAATGATATTCACGTATTCCCAGAAGGAAACAAGAGCTAGGAATTGATTCTCCAAGCTCCCCTGAAAGGGACTTTGAAGATCACTGAACTCAACTTCCCTCCTAGAGCAGGGACCACCCTTCTCTGGGCTTCTCCCTCTCCTGGATGGGGCACAGCAGTCTGGGACAATTCTCTTGGCCACACACGGATCCATACATATTTATTTTCATTTCACAGGAAATCTTTCTCAGGTCCAGCTTTTCTTTCTTTCTCTTTCTTTCTTTCTTTCTTCCTTCCTTCCTTCCTTCCTTCCTTCCTTCCTTCCTTCCTTCCTTTCTTTCTTTCTTTCTTTTGCCACCAGGGTTATGACTGGATCTCAGTACTTCATGGAAGAGAGGCCCAAGAGAATATAGATGAAACTATGCCCTTTGCAATCTTTTAAGGAGGAAGGAAATTGGGGACATAGTCTTAATGGGTGAATAGGAGTTTGCCTGGTGAACAAAGTTGAAAAGTTTTAGGATCCCTTCTCTTCATACTTCCTCCCCAGTCTCTGATCTTACTTCATTTCAGAACACTTTTCTCCACCTGGCATGTTATGTATAGATTTGTCTATACATAGTGAATATAATGAATGAATGAATGAATGAATGAATGAATGAATAAATAAATAAATGATGAATGAAGGAATAAAAAAGGAGGCTAGTAACAATTGACTTAAATAATAGCCCTATGAAGAAGGTAAGGAAGGCAGAAATTCATTCTATTGATAAAGGAGCTGAGGCTGAGATTAAAGAGCTTGACCACTGTGGAATTCATGCCAATTGGTAAACATAGGATATAAAATATAAAATCTGTTGTATCATTTAAAATTTTAAAAATATTTATTTATTTATATTCCCTTTTGTTGCCCTTTTTATTGTTGTGGTATCATTTTATAAGGAGGACAAAAGACACAGAATGGAGGAAACAGACCTGCACTTAACATTAGACTAACTCTAGGAGGAGGAGGAGGAGGAGGAGGAGAGGAGGAGGAGGAGGAGAGGAGGAAGAGGAGGAGGAAGAGGAGGAGGAGGAAGAGAGGAGGAGGAAGAGGAGAGGAGGAGGAGGAAGAGGAAGAGGAGGAGGAGGAGAAGGAGGAGAGGAGGAGGAGGAGGAGAAAGAGGAGAGGAGGAGAGGAGGAGGAGGAGGAGGAGGAGGAGGAGGAGGAGGAGGTTTTCATTCTCTTAGTTCTACTCCCCAGTGTTTTTCCACAAAGCTGGCCCTGTCAGGAGAGGGTGAGTATGTGGGCAGTCTGTGTCCTCCTGGCTTCTAGAGCACTTAGGAAGCCTGGGGTCCCAGCCAGGCCCCATCCCAAGGCTCTT
Organism: Erinaceus europaeus; assembly: GCF_950295315.1. NCBI lineage: Eukaryota > Metazoa > Chordata > Mammalia > Eulipotyphla > Erinaceidae > Erinaceus > Erinaceus europaeus. The sequence goes on along the minus strand of NC_080172.1, from coordinate 42,955,558 downwards.
TTGCCTCAAGATGTTGCCTAATTTGTGCTCTGTTTTCATTAGCCTTATTGGTAGAAATAGGCTTCCGATCAAGATTAACAGCGAAAATATTTTCAAAATACTTTAAGTGCACACTTCCATTAATCTATGTTCTGAAAATTAATTGTGTGGGGCAACCTATGGAAAGTGTTAATTGCAGTTTCAGACATAAATCCATGAAGTGCTCACAGAGGGTCACTCACTCCCACCAACCAGGCTCTGAAAGCCGAAGGAAATGTCTGTCCTTAGCTAGAAGCTGTTGACATGGTGACTCTGGGCTGGAAGGGTCAGTGTGGGTCCACGGGCCTACAGGAAGAGTTCCTGACTTGGCCCATTGACTATGAGTTGCCTGGTCCTGCCTTGCTCTGTACAGTCTCACTTTCTTACGTGTAAGAGAGAAATATTAGATATTTACTGTTTTAATCCACATTTTCATTCCAGTGACTAGAAGGTGCATGTTCATCATGACCTTCTGTAACTGGCCAGGCAGCTGGGATAAGGTGAACTGGAAGTTTCTGCTACAGACCATCCCCACTCTCCTGCTTGGGATGTCTTCCACCCGCCCTTAGAGTCTGCTGTGGACTAAATATTTGTGACCTTCCAAAATTCCTCAATTAAAGCCCTAACCCCACAGTGAGGTGAAATTTAGAGGTGGGGTCTCTGGGAGACAATTAAGTTTAGATAAGGCCATGAGCATGAGGTTCCAGGATAGGCACAGTACCCTCATAAGAACAAACACCAGAGAGTTTGATCCCCATGATGTGAAATGAGAAGGTGGCCATATGCACTCTAGGAAGAAGAGCACTCATCAGAACTCAGTCATGCTGACAGCCTGAGCTCACACTCAGCTTCCAGAACTAGGATAATATAAATATTTATGGTTTATGTGACCCAAGCCTAGGTATTTTTTTATTTATTATCTATATTGGATAAGAGACAACAAGAAATAGAGAGGGAAGAGGAATATAGAGAGGAAGAGAAACAGAAAGATACCGGTGTAAGCACACTTGGCGCAAAGTTCAAGGACCAGCTCAAGGATCCCAGTTCAAGCCCCCAGCTCCTCACCTGCAGGAGGTGAAGACAACCAGTGAAGCAGGTCTGAAGCTATCTATCTTTCTCTCTCCCTTTCTGTCTTCCTCTCCTCTCTCGATTTCTCTCTGACCTATACAACAACAACAACATCAATAACAACAACAATAATAAGCACACAACAATAAAACAAGGGTAACAAAAAGGGGGAAAAAAGGGAAGAAAAGCTTCCCTCCCCCCTGCAGACGAGGACTGGGGGCTCAAACCTGGGTCCTTGCACATGGTAACATGTATGGTCAACCAGGTGCATTACCACCACCTAACCCTGGCCCCAGCCCAGGTCTTTTATCTGTCCACCCCAGTAGATTATGATGGTGACCCCTAGATCAATATGGTTCTGAGGAAAGTTATCCTGCCATCTGCCTTCTCCTGCTAGGAGGTTCAACAGGCCCTCCTTGGAAGCTCAGCTTCCTCTGATCATGTTGCCTTTGGTGGGGGTCACCAGGGGGGGGCTGGGTCTGGGAAATAGCATACTGGTTATGTAAATGACTTTGATGCCTGAGAATCTGATTTCCTGGGTTCAGTGCCCAGCCAGAGCTGAGCAGTGCTCTGTTGTAAAAATAAGTAACTGAATAAGTAAGTGAATAAACAAACAAATAAATAAAACATACTGAGGTCCTGAGTCCTGAGGATTGAACCTGGGGTCTCTAGTGCCTCAGGCATACAAGTCCTGCGTTTTAATAAGTGAAACCAGCTGCAAACTGAACATCTTTATGACCTGGCCATGTTTGAGTATAGGACCCACAGACAAGTTGGGGACAGTGGGGCCACTTCCAACTCTATGCTCTCACTTTCTCTTTGTTGATGCTTGACTATCAAACTCTCATAGACTTTCTCTGTCTTTTTTGTCAGCAGGGTTATCACTGAGGTTTGGTGCCTACATAAAGACTCTCCCTCTCCAGGAATCCATTTTCCTTCTTTTCCTTTGATAGGGTGCTACGACACTGGAGGAAGCTCTGGTACTATGGTGTCTCTCCCTCTGTCTCTCTCTGAATGTAGAAGTTAGCCTGGAAGCAATGAAAAAGCTCACCTTCGTAGGAGAAACACTGAACCCTAAATCTCCTGGAGACTCAGAGATCTCCAGTAGCCAGATCACACAGATGATGTACACTTCTACTGAAGATCTCTATTTTTTGTATTTCTTTTTTACTTTTGTGAACTTGGAGTTGCATGCATGTATTCACTGCCTCCAGGATTTTACTGCTCTCAGGCTGACTGAGAGAGAGAAATAGAGAGAGAGAGAAACAGAGAGAGAGAGAGAGAGAGGTGAGAGACACTATAACACTAGGAGTTTTCCTGTTGCTGTGGCACTCCCACATAATGCTGGAGCTCAAACTTAGGTCACATGTATGGTCCAAAGCATTTGCCTTACCCACACAAGAATACCTATCTCCCATTAGTTTTGGTGTATAGGTTAATTTATGAGTAAATAGAGGGAGGGTAGTCTCTGCCTCTGAGTATTTGTCATTTTCTTGGGGAAAGTGGAAGATTAACATCAGGGCAAAGTAAAAGTCATTCTCTAGATACACACATATTTGCTTAGAATGGGGCTGGGGTAGTTGTTAGGGTTCTTGAGAGGGCACAAATGGTAGAGTCAGACCCCGACAGGGAAATCATGGGGAGAAGAGAGTTCTGAGCATAAGAAGTGAACTAAAAACGGGGTCAGAGATGGGACAGGGAGGTGGTACACCTGCTTAAGCACACACATTACAGTGCATAAGGACCCAGATTCAAGCTCCTGATTCCTACCTGCAGGGTGAAAGCTTTATGAGTGGTAAAGTAGGGCTGTAGTTGTCTCTATCCAAAAAAGAAGAAGAAGAAGAAGAAGGAGGAGGAGGAGGAGGAGGAGGAGGAGGAGGAGGAGGAGGAGGAGGAGGAGGAGGAGGAGGTGGAGGAGGAGGAGGAGGAGGAGGAGGAGAAAGAGAAGGAGAAGGAGAAGGAGAAGGAGAAGGAGAAGGAGAAGGAGAAGGAGAAGGAGAAGGAGAAGGAGAAGAAGAAGTAGAAAAGAGAAATGGGACCATAGACCATGAGGTTGTGAACTGGAAGGTCAGAGAGGCTGTGGGTTAGATGTGGGTGGGGTATCAATGCGAAGTGAATGAACACCAGTCAGAATTGTAATGTCAGTGAAGGCAGACTTCAAATCAGCAAAAAAACATTAGACCTAAAATGCACTTTCTGATCTTCAAGGGTGTAGTTCCCTAGCAAAATACAACTGCTTGGGGTTAAATAAAAATAGCAACCTTAATAATACAGGAAATAAAGAAGATAAAGGAAAAATTTAGAAAGACATTAATGACAGATTTTAATTCCCTCTCAGCCCAAGACACACACACACACACACACACACACACACACACACACACACAGATAAAATATGCAAAGATATAGTAGACCTCAACAAAATAAGTCTTAATAATTGAATAGGAAAATTATATTTACATACTGAACTAGTAAGCTTATTTCTAAAGTTACTCCTACAGATGTACTTGCACAAGAACAAAATTATGATGTGTGAAATTATTTCTGTAATGTTTATTACAGCAAAATATTAGAAACAATAATCAGTTATGGTAGCACAATGAAATCTGTTACATCAGAAAAAATGAAGAGGGAGGATGAGTAGGAATCACTATACCAAGGGAAACATGTTCTGGGATAGGCCATTAAGTGGCTAGAACAAAGGACAGTAAGAATTATAAGAGGCAGGGGAGATAGTATAATGGTTATACAAATAGACTTTCATGCCTGAGGCACCAAAAGTCCCAGGTTCAATCCCCACTAGTACCATAAGTCAAAGCTGAACAGTGCTCTGGTAAAAAAGAGAGAAAAAGAAATGTAAGACAGGGAGAACATGGAATATATGCTCAAATTAGTACAAACCCATATTGGAATGAAAAAAAGTGAATATAGGCACTTATGATAAAACTTCTCGCTATGCATCATCCTGATTTCTGAGCCATGAGATCACTCTAACATGGTAGGCAGAATATTAGACACCTGAAAATATCTATGTCCTAACCCTTGGAAACTGTCATTATGTTTCCTTTCCCTGCAAAGGGGACTCTGTAGTCATGATTAGGTTAAAAGTCTTGAGATGAGGAGATCATTCTGGGGGACCCAAGTAGGATGAATGTCATGAAAGCCCCTGAAAAACACAGATACTTGGGCTGGGGAGATACTTCAACATGCTAGAGCACAGCATTTGCCTGCCTGTTGATCCAGGTTCAACAACTGATACCACCATAATCCAGAGATGAGGGTGCTCTGGTACCACCCCCCCCTCATGTGTGTATGTGTGTGTGTGTGTGTGTGTGTGTGTGTGTGTGTGTGTGTGTGTGTGTGTGTCTTTAATAAAAAACAAATACTTCCTAAAAAAGAAAAGCAGAGAGCCTTTCCCTGGCTATGGTAAGAGGCAACTGTGACTGTAGAGGAAAGGTCAGAGGGACACAGCATCACAGACTTTGTAGGAGGAAGGAACCAAATGCCAAGTAGTGCAGGTGCCTTTAGAAGCTGGAAACTGCCAGGAAATGAATTCTCCCCTAGAACCTCCAGATGGAACACAGTCCCTCCCTGGAATTAAGTCCAGCACTTCCATGTCCAATGTCTGTTTTCTAGAACTATAAGGTAATAAAAGTGTGTTGTCTGAAGTAACTACATTTCTAGTAACTTGCTACAATGGTAACAAACAACAGATAGAACGCTTTTCTTTAACTGCATTAAAATATCAAGAAGGTGGGGTCCAGGCAGTGGTGCACCTGGTAGAGCGCACTTGTTACAAGGCACAAGGACCCAGATTCAAGCCCCTGGTCTCTAACCTGGAGCTGGGAAGCTTTATGGACAATGAAGCAGTGTTGTAGGTGTTTCTCTATCTACTTTGCTATTTCCCCCTTTCCTCTCAATTTCTCAGTCCTTGTAAGAATAGTTAACTAAATATATAATTAAAATAAATAAATAACAATTATCAAGAAGGCATTTGAGGTTTGTCCAGGCTGCCTGATTGAGACCATAGAGATGATAATGGTTGGGGCTGAGTATGTTTCCAGATCATTCCCCCCCACACCATCCAGAAAGGATTCAGAGCCACCCCAAGACCCAAGAACAGGCTCAGAGTGAGGGCAGATATACAAGGAGAGCAGGACCAAAGTTAATTCATATGTGAGTCCATTGACTGGAGAATCATAAATGGTACTGTATTTAACCAAATGGTCTTTAAATGGCTTTCTAACAGGGGGTTTGGTGATGGCAAGGGACATTATTGCATAAGTGACTCACAGACCAGGAGGAGCCAAGAAGGATAGGCTTGCCCAGATTGTCTTTAGAAAAGCCAATGTCTGCTGGACCATTCCATGGATGAGAGACTGACCAAATGATGTAAAGACAAGAATTTGGGGTGTTAATCCTACATGGAGAGTGTGTGGGAGAACAAATTACATTTCAAGCATCATTGTTCTCAGACGAGATTATGACTGTCAGCTGCCCACTCTATGTCAAGTGCACCTGTGAACTCCCCCCATGTCCCTTCCTCTGGCTAGGAAGGATCCTAAAGGGGCCAGGGAGTCCTGGATCCACCAATCAGAAGTCAAAGCTGCTGGGGAATTGACTTTGTTTCTTTGGAAAATGATTTTAACACCAATACTCCCTGGGAGGATGGTAGGGAGGAGTCAGTGAGAACCATGACACACATTCCACATTGCTGATACTTTGTTTGGGAAACCAGTCCAGTTCTACTGACTGTCCTTTTCTCTAGTGCTGACTGTGCTCAGGTAGTGAGAATGTCCTTGGCCACAGGGGGGACAGAGAGCACAGTCAGAGCTCACTTATCTGCCTGTAGCTCAGTGAAAGAACCAGTCTGCTTCCATTCCCAGGTTTCCCTCTCTGCTCACCCTGTCTCCTTCCCTCAATACCTCACCAATTCCTGCTTCTCCTTAAAAGCCTACAGTCTCCTCCAGGAAGTCTTCTGAGGTACTTTCCTCCTCCTATCCTCATTCCATAAACCAGGAAAAGTCACTATCACTAGGCATATCTACACTGTTGCATTATTGCTTTATCTATCATTAGGTTGTAAGCTTCTACAGAGTTAATACTATTTCCCATTCATCTTAGTGTTTGCAACACCTCATAGAGTGCCTGATATCTTTTAAAAAAGTCATTCATTCATTCATTCACTCATTCACTAATTTGATCAACAATTATTTCTGATGCACTTACTCTGTGTGGAGACTATTTCATGAATGAAAGAGCAACGCATAGCTGTATTTCTTTATTATTATTAGTAGTAGCTATTAGTTACTATTACTACTAGGGCTATTGATAGTGGTCTGTGCCTACACAACCCATTGCTCCTAGTAGCCACATTTTCCCTTTTTTTTTCTTTTATTTGATAGGACAGAGAGAAATTGAGAGGAGAGGGGGACCAGGAAACAAGAGACACAGCATTGTTTCACTGATTGTGAAGCTTCTTCTCTTTAGGTGGGGAGCAGGAGCTTGAACCTAGGTCCTTGTGGATAGTAATGTGTACATTATACTAGATTCATGCCCCCCTACCTTCCTCATAACTGTATTTCACTTGCTCCATCTCTAGCATGGAAAACACTCAGAGAGAAAGTTTTAATGCTAAAATGGGCTGGGGTTGGGTTGCTCTCCAGGTAAGGCAAACTCAGAGGCTGATGGAATGTATTCTGGGCTTCACTGCTCTTCCTGTTTCAGTAACGATGTTGAGCCAGCTTCCCAGCTCTTCCCAGCACTGCTCCATGCTTCCTCTTGTAAAGGTCCCCACCAGCTTTCCCCAGTGGTGCCAATGCCATTTATGACAGGGCTCATCCCTCACTAACTAACCATCTAAAAGGAGGGGAAGGGGAAGCTGGAGACCCTGAGAGGGCTACTGTGTTACCTCCTGTTTGCTAAGTCCCACCGTCATTGGTTAGCTGGGAAAGGCCACATATATGAGTTCTATGTACCCTCTAATGCCCACAGTTGGGGTGTCAGACAGTTGTGAGAGGTCATAAACTCTGGTAGAGTGGCAGGTTCAATGTGAGTATGACAATTTCAGAGGGCAAGGAGGGAGTTTACCTGTGTCTCCCAGGTTGATGAGAGAGAAAGGAGAGGGAAGAGGGACCTCTGGACAAGGCAGTCACTAATAAGGGGGACTTTGGGGGCCTTCTGAGTCAGGAGGAATGGAGAGAGGTAGGTGGGGCTCTGCAAAGCTGGAGCAGGTGATTCTTGACTCACTGGCTTTCCCACATGTATTCTATTGTCCTGAGATGCAAAGGATAACACCTGAACTAGGAAAAAGTAAAAGTGACAAGGGTCTCAACTTTGTCAAATGACTCAGACTGGAGCCCCAGGGGAAATGGTTGCCTGAGTCACTCAGCTTTAACATCCTGGGAGTCATGAAAGCACGCCATTCAAGCCTTGTTCTGGGGAGAAGAAAACCATAGCCAGAGTCAGGTGTCAAACTAACCCATTAACCAGTTCCTTCACCCTGCTCCTGGTCCAAGGAGTCTGGAGAGGAGGGGCTGCATGTGGAGCTCAGAAGACCTGAGTCAGCTTAGTATACAAGTGCCAGAATCAATTGCCTTTTTCTATAATAGCAATGCACTAGTGGAAATGAAAAAAAAAATCATGTCATTTACAAGAGCAATACAAAGGTACCAATATGTTAGGAACCATTTTAACATAATATGTATACGATATGTATCTTGAAAACTAGAAGACACTGGTGAAAGAAATCAAAGGAATTAAACAAACAGCAGAGTACACCTGGATGAATTAGGAGATGCAAAATGTTAAGACATTAATTCACCCCAGACTAATCTGTAGATTCAATGCAAATCCAACAAAATTGGAATAATATACATTTTTCAAAAATCAACAGATTATAAATTTATATGAGAAAACAAACGAACTATATTTGCAAAACAATTTTGATAAAGAACTAATTTGGAATACTCACTCTGCCTAATTCTAAGACTTACTATAAAACTATAGTAATCAAGACAGTCTGCATTTGGCAAAGGGATAGATATCAATATGAGAATCCAGAAACAGAATTATGTGTATATGATCAATTGATTTTCAAAGGAAATGCACTGGCAATTCAATGGGGGAAAGGACAATTATTTCTATAAATGGCACACGAGAAATTGGATATCCATGAATAAAAGAAAAATAAGGAACCTTTATCCATACCTCATAGCATATACAAATATTAATGCAAAATAGATCACAGACATAAATTTGGAACCTAGTCTTTTTTTGTGATCTTGAGTAGGCAAAGATTGCTCAGAAATGACATAAAATACAGTTAAAGAAACTGACAAATTTGCCTTCATAAAAATAAAAACTGGGGGGGATTCTGGAAGATGGCAGAATGAGAAGCTGCTAGTGGCTTTAGCTCTGACCACATCTACTGGAAACAGTATTTAGTACAGTGTTGCTTGTACTCAAAACACAACAACTGAGGAACAACAGAACATAAAAATAAGAAACACATAAATCAAAAAAAATGGGTAGATCAAAAACAAATAAAACTGCTACTCCAATGAATGAAGACAAGAGGCCAGGAGAAACTATAAATCAGCCAGAAGTAACCATAGATAAGAAAAGTATGCAAGCAATAATAAACTTATTAATCACAGAAATGAAAACAACATTGGAGGAAAGGAATGGCAGTATTAGGGAAACAACAGTTGAGACCCCCAAGGAAAATACTGATTATCTCGAGGCAATTAGAGAACTGAAAGCTGAAATAGCTATAATGAAGAAAGAAGCTCAGGCAAGGGAAAGCAGACTAACAGAAGCAGAAAACAGTCAGACAGAGGATGAGTTAGAGAAAACTAAGAAAGAGGTGAAAGAGCTCAAAAAGAGATTGAGAGACACTGAAAACAACAACAGAGACATATGGGATGATCTCAAAAGAAGTAACATTCGTATAATTGGCCTGCCAGAGGAAGAAAGAGAGGAAGGGGAAGCAAACATTCTAGAGGAAATAATAGGAGAAAACTTCCCAGACCTGAATAACAGAAAGAACATCAAGATTCAAGAGGTCCAGAGAGTTACAAACAGAATCAACCCAGACATGAAGACACCAAGACACATCATAGTCACAATGAGAAGAAGTTAGGATAAAGAAAGGATCCTAAAGGCTGCAAGAGAAATACAAAAAGTCACATACAGGGGAAAATCCATATGACTGTCATCAGACTTCTCCACTCAAACTCTAAAAGCCAGAAGAGAATGGCAAGATATCTATTGAGCCCTCAATGAAAAAGTGTTTCAACCAAGGATAATATATCCTGCTAGACTTTCATTCAAACTAGACGGAGGGATAAAAACCTTCTTAGACAAACAACAGTTAAAGGAGGCAACCATCACCAAACCGGCCCTGAAAGAGGTTCTAAAAGGCCTCTTAAAAACAAGAACATCACTATAATACTTACAATATATCAGAGCAAACAAAAATTTGTTGAACAATGGCACTATAATACATTAAATCCATAATATCAATAAATGTCAATGGCTTAAACTCACCCATCAAAAGGCACAGAGTGGGGGGATGAATCAGAAAACATAACCCAACTGTATGCTGCTTGCAAGAATCCCATCTGACACAACAAGATAAACACAGACTTAAAGTGAAAGGATGGAAAACTATCATACAGGCTAACGTACCACAAAAGAAGGCAGGAACAGCCATTCTCATAGCAGACACAATATATTTTACATTAAATAAAGTAATAAAAGATAGGCAAGGACATTACATAATATTAGAGGATCAATCAGCCAAGAAGACTTAATAATTATTAAACATCTATGCACCCAATGAGGGGACATCTAAATACATCAAGCACCTACTGAAAGAATTTCAAAAATACATCAATAGTAATACAGTAATAGTGGGAGACTTTAATACCCCATTCTCACACTTAGGCAGATCAACAAAGCAGAGAATCAACAAAGATACAAGAGAATTAAATGAAGAGATGGACAGACTAGACCTCTTGGACATTTTCAGAGTCCTTCACCCCCCAAAACTGGAATACACCTTCTTTTCAAATACACATAACACATACTCAAGGATAGACCACATGTTAGGCCACAAAGACAGCATCAATAAATTCAAGAGCATTAAAATCATCCCAAGTACCTTCTCAGACCACAGTGGAGTAAAACTAACATTTAACAACAAACAGAAAAATATTGAAAGACACAGAATTTGGAAACTAAACATGCTCCTTAAGAACCACTGGGTCAGAGAGTCACTCAAGCAGGAAATTCAAATGTTCCTGGAAACAAATGAAAATGAAGACACAAACTATCAAAATATTTGGGACACAGCTAAATAAAGCAGTATTGAGAGGGAAACTTATAGCCATACAATCACATATTAAACAACAAGAAAAAGCTCAAATGAGCGACCTTACTGCACATCTCAAGGACTTAGAGGAAGAGGAACAAAGGAACCCTAAAGCAACCAGAAGGACAGAAATCACTAAAACTAGAGCAGAAATAAACAACAAAGAAAATAAAAGAACCATACAGAAGATCAATTGTTGGTATGCATGAGACCCCTTCTGTTTCATTTGGTTTAAATCCCCCCTGCTTAACACTATTCTATTTACATAACCACTTCATTCTATTTATATAACCGCTGTTAACAAGCACCTCCCTCCAGGGCATTGGTTCAATCCCCACTGTTTCATGATATGTTTTTGCTCCACCCCCCCTCCTTGTCACACTCTGATTGTCACCAGTCACTTTTCTCTCCACCCTCTCTATGTCACACCCTGTTTCCACCCTACTTGGCAAGTATATATAAAGACAGCATTGTGAGTTTTAGAGTACTTTACCTTGAGTTTAGCTTAGCTCGTCTTAGATTGTGCTGCGTCCTGCATGAATAAAGAGATACTGCCTACAGCTCAACTATGAGTCCCTGGTCGTCTGTTACCTGCCCGTGAAGCCAGCCCGGAGAAAACAACATAACCCTTCAAAAACAACATATGGCGCCTGAACAGGGACTGAAATAAGCCCTGAAACATGGACCGGCATCAACGTGGGACCCTACCCACCCATCGTCCAGATAAGTAAACTTGGCTACCCATCCACCATGGGTTGCCTTTCTACTTATGAAGAGGTTTGCCAAAGCCTCTACTGTTTCATCATGAGACAGTTAGTCTGTCTCGGGAACATTTTACTCTGGGCTACATTTTGGTTCCCTGACCGGGAACTTTGGTTTCTTATGACTGGGATCATAGAGCTTGGGAGATGCACGGAGATTTCTCCTTGGACTTTCTGGATTCCCTCTCCCATGTTTCCTGAGGAAAAGGACTACATTTTGCTCCGGGCCACAGTTTGGTTCTTTATGACCGTGATCGTAGACCTTGGGATATGCATGGGGATTTCCCCTGGGACTTTCTGGACTTCTTCTCGAATGTTTCCCATGGAGAAGGACTACTCTAGTTTGAGGAGCATTCTCCAGTACCCTGGCAGTTCCCAAGTGTGGAGACACGTGGTTAGTTCTACTCTCCTGATTGGATTCTTTCTTCGATGGGAAGACACTTTGAAAAATGGGTGCCTGAAGCAATCCAGCAGGAACAGTCCGAAACACCCTAAATGGAATTTCGAGGACCTTTTTGGACTAGGTCGCCCTCCAGGGATTCTTAATCCTACATGGTGAGATCTTGATAATCTGGTTCAAGTTGCGTTTCATAAGAGAATGATTTGAATGACTGAATTTTTGTTTGACATTGACTTAAAAAAATGCTGGACGCAGCCATGATTTCTAGAGACATCCAGAAACAATCCAAAAAATTATTTTTTCCCTCCTTTGATTTCTCTTTTACGTCTTGACATGAATCTGAAACGTTTAATCCTGAAAACTGTATGAGTTATGGGTGGGGCAGATAGTGCAATGATTATGTTAATTATTCTCATGCCTAAGGCTTTTAACCGTGGTTCTTCTGTTTACCTTTCCACATTTTATTGAGTTTAAAGTGTTTTAACAACCTTGAAATGATACTAGAAAGGACTTCCAATTATAATGGAGTTATCAATGATAGTAAACTTCTAATCTGCTACAAGTTTTGTTTGACAAGTAAGTGAATTTAAGCTGTCAAGTCTTCACATGAAAAAGCATCTACTCAAATGGAATTCCCGGAAATCCATTTGGACCCCTGTTCTCTGACATCGCCCCCGGAAACCAATAATGTGACCTGGCACGACCTGAAGAAACAGATTCACAGACTCGAAAGCTCACTCTCTACAGAAAAGCAGAATTCTGGTGGCCAACATTCCCCATCGAGACAGACGTGCAGCGTTTCATCCTCCGGCATTTTCTTCTGTGGTCAGCTACTTTGGACTGACACCTCCATCGGACTTACTGGTACACACTGCTGTGTTTCTCAAAGACTAACTTCAGCCAGTTGCCTTGAGACTTTATAGACCATGTCCCCTCGCCTGCAGGCTCTGTCCCAGAGGCAGAAAACTCCCCCTCCTTATTAGGTTATGCCCACAGAGGCGTGAAGCGCCCCAAGAGGCAAGAGATGCCCACAGAGGCAGGAAACGCCCTTTGAGGCAAGAGATGCCCCCAGAGGCATGAAGCGTTCCCAGAGGCAAGAAATGCCCTTTCGCCTGCTAGGCCTTGCCCTTTGAGGCAAGAAAAGCTCCACTTGGCATCACACTGGTTATTGCTGCTCGCCTATTTTGTTTTCCATGTCTTATGCCAGTTCTTTTGAAAACGCCTGTAGGATATACGTTTCTGTTCACCCCACAATGGCCATTAGTTAAAAAGAAAGGGGGAATTGTTGGTATGCATGAGACCCCTTCTGTTTCATTTGGTTTAAATCCCCCCTGCTTAACACTATTCTATTTACATAACCACTTCATTCTATTTATATAACCGCTGTTAACAAGCACCTCCCTCCAGGGCATTGGTTCAATCCCCACTGTTTCATGATATGTTTTTGCTCCACCCCCCCTCCTTGTCACACTCTGATTGTCACCAGTCACTTTTCTCTCCACCCTCTCTATGTCACACCCTGTTTCCACCCTACTTGGCAAGTATATATAAAGACAGCATTGTGAGTTTTAGAGTACTTTACCTTGAGTTTAGCTTAGCTCGTCTTAGATTGTGCTGCGTCCTGCATGAATAAAGAGATACTGCCTACAGCTCAACTATGAGTCCCTGGTCGTCTGTTACCTGCCCGTGAAGCCAGCCCGGAGAAAACAACATAACCCTTCGAAAACAACAATCAATGAAGCCAAATGTTGGTTCTTTGAAAGATTAAACAAAATTGACAAACCCCTAGCCAGACTCATCAAACAAAAAAGAGAGAAGACTCAAATTAATAGAATTGTAAACGATGGAGGAGATATCACAACTGACACCACAGAAATCCAAAGAATCATGCGAAACTTCTATGAAGAACTATATGCCACCAAGCTACAGAACCTGGAAGAAATGGAAGAATTCCTAGAAACATAAGCCCTTCCAAAACTGAACCAAGAAGAACTACAAAACCTAAATGCACCAATCACAGACAAAGAAATTGAAACCGTTATTAAGAATCTCCCCATGTGGTCCGGGAGGTGGCGCAGTGATAAAGCTTTGGACTCTCAAGCATGAGATCCCGAGTTCGATCCCCGGCAGCACATGTGCCAGAGTGATGTCTGGTTCTTTCTCTCTCCCTCTGTCTTTCTCATAAATAAATAAAATATTAAAAAAAAAAAAAAAAAGAATCTCCCCAACAACAAAAGTCCTGGACCAGATGGCTTCACAAATGAATTCTACAAAACTTTCAGGAAAACAGTTAGTACCCATACTTCTTAAGCTTTTCCATAAAATCAAAGAAACAGGAATACTCCCTTCCACCTTCTATGAAGCCAACATCACCCTGATACCAAAAGCTGATAGGGACATCTTTGATGAAATAAACCCAATTGCAATGAAGACTAAAGCAGAAACAAACCAATGGGACTACATCAAATTGAAAAGCTTCTGCACAACCAAAGAAACTATTAAACAAAGAGACCCCTCACAGAATGGGAGATCTTCACATGCCATACATCAGACAAGAAACTAATAAGCAAAATATATAAAGAGCTCAGCAAACTTAGCACCAAAAAAGCAAATGACCCCATTCAAAAATGGGCAGAAGATATGAATAAAACATTCACCTCAGGGGAGATCCAAAAGGCTATGAAAAACATATGAAAAACTGCTCTAGGTCACTGATTATCAGAGAAACACAAAGTAAGATAACATTGAGATAACCGCCTCACTCCTGTAAGAATGACATACATCAAAAAGGATAGCAGCAACAAATGCTGGAGAGGTTGTGGGGACAGAGGAACTCTTTTGCATTGCTGGTGGGAATGTAAATTGGTCCAGCCTCTGTATAAAGCAGTCTGGAGAACTCTCACAAGGTTAGACATGGATCTTCAATATGATCCAGTAATTCCTCTCCTGGGGTTATACCCCAAGGACTCCATAACACCCAACCAAAAAGAGGTGTGTGCTCCTATGTTCATAGCAGCACAATTCATAATAGCTAAAACCTGGAAGCAACCCAGGTGCCCAAGAACAGATGAGTGGCTGAGAAAGCTGTGGTATATATACACAATGGAATACTACTATACAGCTATCAAGAACAATGAACCCACCTTCTCTGACCCATCTTAGACGGAGCTAGAAGGAATTATGTTAAGTGAGCTAAGTCAGAAAGATAAAGATGAGTATGGGAGTATGGGATGATCCCACTCACCAACAGAAGTTGAGAAAGAAAATCTGAAAGGGAAACTAAAAGCAGGATCTGACTAAATTGAAAGTAGGGCACCAAAGTAAAAACCCTGTGGTGAGGGGTAGACATGCAGCTTCCTGGGCCGGTGGGGGATGGGGGTGGGTGGGTGGGATGGGACATAGTCTTTTGGTGGTG
Source organism: Erinaceus europaeus (assembly GCF_950295315.1). NCBI lineage: Eukaryota > Metazoa > Chordata > Mammalia > Eulipotyphla > Erinaceidae > Erinaceus > Erinaceus europaeus. Next base: position 42,940,520 of record NC_080172.1, on the reverse strand, counting down.
GAAATGGTGTTTATGTACACTCCTAGTAAAGTGTAGTCATATAAATCACTAGTTAATTAATATGAGAGGGGGAAAATTAATTGTATGTCTCAATGTTTTTAAAACACAGACTGAGTCTTTTAAATATATAGGCTGTGTATTTGATATGCAGACTCTCTCAAAAGCCTAGACCAAGTAGATCAGAAGCAACCAATGGCACAGCTATATTCAAGATACTGGGTACTATACAGCAAACTCTTAACAAAAGGACTTTTCAAAGTTAACCCAATTACCAAATAATGTGATGATAACATTAACTATCCATTGTCTTTTTGAACCCTAAGACAGAAGGAACCTCATATCTCCACTATAGAGCCTATATTTCCCCCAGTCCTGGAACCTTTGGATAAGGCCCACTTTCCCGCATGCCTCTCCCAATACATATCAAATAATATTGCATCTGCCGATCGCAACCTAGTCAACACGACGATTGCCACTTCAACATGCTTCAGCTCAGACTGTGTCCAGAGACTTCACGTGTGGAATGACAGCCCTTCAGCTTCATTACTCAGGTGAGACCTTTCCTTTCATAGTATTCTCTAATTCCATCCCAGGTGGTTCACTTTCTAACAACGTCCAGGTTCTGTGAGAGAGAGCATATGTTCAAACTTATCCATAAACTAGTGAAAAAAATATACCTGAAAGCAGAAGTACACTAGAGTTTGCAGTGAGTACCCCCCTAACACTTCCTCTCCACTATTCCAACCTTTGGGTCCATGATTGCTCAACAATTTGTTTGGCTTTGTATGTTAACTCTCTTTTCAGCCACCAGGTTCCAGATGCCATCAGGATGCTGGCCAGGCTTCTCTGGACTGAAGACCCCACCAATGTGCCCTGGAGCTCCGCTTCCCCAGAGACCCACCCTACTAGGGAAAGAGAGAGGCAGACTGGGAGTAAGTGGTGAAGAAAGTCTGCAGGTGTCTTTCTCTCCCCCTTTCTGTCTTCCCATCCTCTTTTGATTTCTCTCTGTCCTATCCAACAATAATGACAGCAATAACAACAACAACAACAATAAACAACAAGGGCAACAAAAGGGAAAAAAATAGCCTCCAGGAGCAGTGGATTCTTAGTGCAGGCACAGAACCCCAGTCATAGCCCCAGCAATAACCCTGGAGGCAATAAATAAATGAATAAGAAAAAAAGAATGTGGAACTCTGAGATGTTGCTGATGAGAATGTTAAATGGTATGTTCTTTTAAAAAAAGTTTGTTCACACAAAATAGAGTACCCATCCCACCAGCCCACAAGGAGTTTCAGGGAGAGACTAGCTGGATTATGGAACTGAGGTGACCACCATCAACAAAACCTAGGATAGCAGGCAGCTAGTGTCACCTGCTGCTCTGTCCCAGAGGTACTGGCCTTCTATCTTAATGTTGAGGTCATGGAATGGATAAGGAGAACCTGGGGAGTACAGACACTTTGTTGCACCACATGGGACATGGGAATTGTGTGTGTGCGTGTGTGCGCGCACACAGACACAGGAGAGGATTGTACACAGTAGGAATAGATCTGGTAAACTTAGCATTTTCAGCAAGCCAAGAGGAACTTGGCCCAAGTGTGACTTGTATAAAGTTTAAGAGGAGAAAGTAATCAGGGAGAGGCCTTTTTGGGAAATCTTTCCAGTCCCTTGGGTGCCTATCCCTAAGCTATCTCTTCTCTTTAACCTCACTTTTGCACTATATCTACCTCATAACTTAAAAAAAAAGATTGGAAACAGAATGCCAATCATGAGTGCTGTCTTATAATTCTTTCAAGAGGCTATGTGGTGAACTCATGGAGAGGGAGATGGGAAAAGCCCGTTAGCCTCTTGTCCCCTCGATATTAGGACACAGAAACCCACTGTCTACCTGAGGCCCAGGCTCTTTCAGAGTTTCTCCAGGGGCTTCAGAGAATGTATTTAGCAGAGAAAGAAGGTATCAGCCCTGTACCAGGCTCAGCTCTTGTCTCCACCTGTGCCTGTGCTCTGACTCTGCTCCAGTATCCTGCTCTGCCCTGCAAGTAAGCAGCAAGTAAAGGTCACTGATCCAGAACTACAGGCCAGGCAATAGGCAGGTAACAAAATTTTATTATGCAAATGTTAAAATAGTTTATGGTGATGAAGTGTCCATTCGACAAAGCTATCAAAGTGAACTCTGAGGATGGGACTAGATACCCATTCTCTAGGTGGGAAAACTGAGCCTCACAATGGCAATTTTTCAAGGCTACTGGTAGGGTTGAGAGTTAAACCTGAGGCTCTTCTAGTTCAGTAAAGACAAGGAGGAAGGCACAAGTTCCAGCCCCTGTGGGAGGCAGGACTAGGGAGGAGTGTGGGATTGTAAGGTTTCCCCATAAATGGCTCCAACAACAACAATAACAACAAAAAGGGCTTTTCATGCCAAGTGAGGGGAAGAGAGGAGAAAAGCAATAAAAGCAAAGATCAATTGTGTTGAAGCCAATGTGGCAGGAAGACAGATCGTGCTGGAAACTCCTTCTGCCTGGACTCTGCCCAGCCCCACAGTATTTTTCATTTGAAGATTAAGCAAAGCTCTTTCCTGTCATAACCTCCTACCCATCTGTGTCCAATCTCCTACGATCATTTTATACCATGCACATTTTAAAATCCATTTTGCAGCTCTCTCTGTATAGGCTTTAGTGAAAGATGCTTCCTCCAGATTTATGACAGCAGAGAAGTGGGTGAGGCTTCTGGAAGCCCCAGGGTGGGGACAAAATTGGACATGAATGGGGATCTGAAATTTGGGACATCTCTAGAAAATAGGATGGCTATAGCTGTAGAGCTCAGAGACCTCAGGGCCTGGGTGAGACTGAACCTGAGAACAGATGGGAAGGAAATCTAGATTTTTAATAAACTCTTGGGTTTAGGAACTAAAGCACAAAGAAATTAGGGTCATCAAGTGTCTAGATTGGGGCAGCCATGTGGGCAGTAGTGATGTTGCTTTAACTGGAGGAGAAGTCAGTGGTTTGGTTTGGTGATGTGGATAGGGGGACTGAGAATGATGGAAGGTAAAAGGGTCAGGTCTGGGAGACAGCTCACCCAGTAGAGTTCATACTTTACTATTTACTATATTACTTTATTATTTTCAAGGGTACAGGTTTGAGCCTCTAGCAACCAGATAGAAGCACCATGAGAAGGGGAGACTTCATGATTGGTGGAACACGGCTGTAGTGTGTTTCCTTTTATCTATCTATCTATCTATCTATCTATCTATCTATCTACTTATTATTATCATCATCATCATCTATCTAAAAAAGAAAAAAGAGTCAAATCTAGAGCCAGTGAAATTCCTCTTTTGGATATTATGTTGTTTTATTATGTGCACCACCCAGGTTTGATCCCAGGCCCCATTACATTGAAGGACCCTTTTGTGCTGTGATGTCTTTCACTCTCTCTGGCTCTCTGTCTCTATCTTTAAAACTTTTTTCAAGTTTAAGAACCATAATAAATGAAAGAGACAAGTTCACTGGGAACAGTAGAATCATGTAGACACAGTGCCCCAGCAATAACCTTGGAGACAAACAGTAACAATAACAAAAAGGTTTGGGTCTGAGCAGGGCCAATATGCAGAGTGTGTAGGGACAGATGCCCAAGGGAGAAAGCTACATGTGAGAGAGAAGCCTGGGTAGGAAATTGATAAAAACTACCCTGGTGGTGGGGGGTGGGTGAGGGGATATGAGAAGAGGGGACCAAGGGAAGGACTACAGGAGAATCTGACCTTCAGGATAAGCCAACAAATGAAACAGGGTACCAAAGGTTAGCCAGAGAAAGGGAGACCAAGGAATAGTGTCATAGGAACCATGAAAATATCACTCTTCCAGCAGACATAGGTAGCAACATGGACCTACTAGAAATTCTGAAATTCACTGGACTTAGCAGTGGGGACTTCTCAGAGCTCTCCATTGGTGGCCTGTGTGGGTGTGGGAGAGAGAAGAAGGAGCCACAGCTGTGGGTGTGGTATTTCTCACACTCTCGGGCTCCTGAAGCCTGTGCAGGAGGGAGTGCGAATCTTGTCTTTGTATGAGGGTGAAGGTACATGCCGGCTATCATTTAATGCAGGTGGCACAATGGGAAGCAAAGGGCTGAGTCCCTGAGAGTACAGTCTCCCATGGGCTGTAATTGACCAAAGGTGACACCTCGCAGGAGACCTAGGGAGAAAAGCTAAGATCTGGGGACATGGCTGCAAGCTGAGGGATTCAAGTTGGCATTTCCATCATTATAAGAGTGGTCTATAGGCTGTGGCCTCCCAAAGGTTGGTGTCCATGTACAGTCTTAGACAACATGTCCCTTCCCAGTAATGAGCTCAGTTAGATGTCATTGCTCATGAGGTTGAGACCATCAACAGGACCCTTGCTCCAACAGAAAGTTACCTCAAGGCCATACCCTTGGCACAAATGTGTACCACTTGGTGCAGATGTACCTCAGATGGAAAGACAACCTCAAAGCACAGTTTCTCTGTCCTTTGACAGGAACCCCTTATGGTACATCTCCCCAGCCCATCACTGCAGATATCATAGTCTCTGCTTGACAATCATTCCTAAGAGAGTGTATTTCCCAAAGCAGAGTAGGGGGTGGGGGAGGTGGGTAGTTGGTGGCAGAGCCTTGAGGCACAAGAACAAGTATCTGAGATGCCCTTCAGGGTAAGTGCAGGAGCAGGTGTGAAGTATTGACATAATGCCAGGGGTGCCAGGAATGTATGAGTCTTGTGTGTTCTTTCCTCATGTAGAAAGAAGCTCACACCTTCACAGTTGGGGCAGAAGCACCAGCAAAGCCTGGGGCCCCCATTAGTCAATCAGAAGCAGCAGGCACCACGAGGGCCTAAAGGATGGGGATGCTGGCAGGGAGGCCCCAAGCTGAGCTTTGGATCAGGAGTGGGAGGATAAAAGGACACCCTAAAGCCACTTTGGAAAAACAAGAGCATTATGCCCACAGGAAGGGTGAGGGGTATCAGCACAGCACATGTCCAGATCACAGCTGGCAAAGCACCCTAGGGGACAGCTCCAAGATGCTGGGGACAGTGTGGCAATGCCACCCCTTTGTAGGGTTTTCAGCTCCATTTTGTAGGTTGGCTATTCCCAATTGCTTGTAGTGGGAATGGGATGTGGTCTCTCAGGGTTCATTCCAGGCTGTCTGGTTCTCCCCACTGAAAGGACTGTGGGCATAAATAATAATAATAAATAATAACAATAATAATTAATATTACAACCAGAGAGCACTGCTCAGTTCTGGCTTGCGTTAGAATCAAGACTGAACTTGGATTTTGGTGCCTCAGGCATGAGAGCCTTTTGCATATCCATTATGCTATTTCCAAGGCCTATGGGCACAAATAAAATGTCTGGGACACTCTGAGAGAGGCCATTCAAACAGCTAGGCTGAAATCAACATAGTCAAGTTGAAACCATAATCAACACATTCATTTTGAAACCATGCAATGCCTAAGCAAAGATCTATGCAGCTTTATTTACTCTGGAAATATTATTTTCTGTTGTGCAGCTAAAGTCAGTGTTCTTTTAATAACAGAAGGCAGGGAAATAGCATACTGGCTACATGAATCTACTTTCCTGCCTGAGGCTCCAAGGTCCCAGGTTGTGTCCCTAGCATCTCTATGAGCCAGAGCTGAGCAGTGCTCTGGTGAAAAAAGAAAGAGTATTGGGGCTCGGTGGTGGCACACCTGCTTGAGTGCACAAGTTATAATGCACAAGGACCTGGGTTCTTGAACCCCAGAGCACCCCGTGTGCTAATGGGTTAAGCAAGTACCAGTCACCTTTCCCAAGACCCAGTTTTCTCAGTCAGGCTCCCACTCAGAGTCCAGGGGTCCTACCAGCCCCACGCTGGAAATCAAGGCAGCAATTTTCAAGGGGAGAGACACAGGTGGGAGTCCTGGAGACCACCCCATCCCAGCAGGAAGGCCACCCTTCCAACATGTAGGACCCTAGACCTCAAATCTTTCTTCAGACTGAGTGACTTTGAGAAGGATTGCTCCCTCTACAGGAGAGTTGGAGGCATTAGATCTCCCTAGAGGCCTGGGGCAGGAGGGAGAGACTGCTCTAGAGGAAGCTAAGGAGGGAAAGACTGCTCTAGAGGAAGCTAAGGCAGGGAACAGGAAGCAGATGTGTGTGTGTGTGTGTGTGTATGTGTCTGTCTGCCTGTGGTGTTTTGGTGTGTGTGTGGGGGGGTGCTGGGTACTAGCACAATAACAAGATGTTTTGAGTTCCTGTTGGATGCTGACCCTAAAACATCTGCCCTGCCTCTCCTGATTAGTAACTATTCCACAAACCTGTTCACATACACCAAAGTGATTTATGGAGTTTTATGGTCTGTGATTTAGAACACCTCAACTTGACTATCTCTATCCTAATTAAATTAACAAAAATTAAGACTGACAAAATAGCAAAGATTTACCGATTTCTCTAATGTGTGTCCTTGCTGTTCAGATGGGCACAAATTTTTTTGAAGGGAACAAAGGGAATTATCAGGTTCTGGACCTACTTGCCAACCCCAAACTCGGCAATGGATTCGGAGAAGTCTCTCCCAAGCCCACATTATACGTAGTATTAGGAGCTATGGGGACTGCACAGCTCTATAGAGGAACAACTGTTTTATAATAATGTTATGAGATTTTTTTTTAACTTTTTATTTATTTTTGATAGAGACAAAGAATAATTAAGAAGGGAGGGTGAGATAGGGAGTGAGAGATGCCTGCAGCACTGCTTCACTGCTTGTAAAGTTTCCCCTTGTAGGTGGGGCCCAAGGCCTTGAACCCTGGACCTTGTACATGATAGCATGTACACTCAACCAGGTGCACCACTGCCTGGCCCTGATGGGCTACATTCTTGTCCCTCTACATAAAAAAACCAAGCTCAGGACCAGTACCAGCTTTCAGCCCTTGAGGGTGTGGCTATTGCCAAGTCTTCATGAGATGTAACAATTGCAAACCGTGTTGCAAAGAGTGCTTCTAAACATCTTGACATCTGTTATCTCCTGTGTACACACTCTTTCCTGTGGTGGTTCTTACAAAGGAAGCCACAGCTTTTCCATGCTCCCCTCTCTCCCCAGAGTGGTCTCCCTGAGGAATGGGAGAACAGTCCAGGCCAATCCTATTCTTTGAGGGAGAATTCTATGCCTTCTTCTGTGTGATACTCCACTGCATGGATATGGATACTGCCCAGTGGTGGTTACCTTTGGGCATGTGTGATCCATAATATGCTTGGAGAACAGAGAATGAAGGTAGATATTCTCTCTGTCTCCCTTCTACACACCCAGAACTAAGGGTTGTGGGTGGCACAGAGTAGGGACTCAGTAACTTGCTGTTATCAGCAGCAGCACCATCCTCCTCCTCCACCTCCTCCTCCTTCTCCTCACCCTCTTCTTCCTCTTCATAAACATTACCATCTTTCTCTTCCTGCTCCTTAATGCTGTTATTATATCACCATCAGTATCCTATTATCCAGAGTCGGCACTCAAGAACTACTTACATATACGTGATTTCACTGTTCCTGGATCAACTTTTTCATTTAGAGAAATAATGAGACATACACTAAAGTATCAAAGCTTCCCCCAATGCCATGTGTAGTGACTAACTTCAACACTCTCAACAACCATATCAAATATTGCAGATACACTAACAGCTCCTTCCATTTTACAGGTAAAAAGACTGAGGCTCAGCTCAAATGTCCAAGATTAGCTACTGGAATAGTAAGAAAAAGAAGCACATTTGAACCAGTTTGGACATGCCTGGTTCTATCTAAAGTCTGTGTTGTAGATACTATGTTGAAGGAGAAAGTGCCATGGATTAAGCAGATATTCAAGCAAGTATGTAGATGCGTGTTCAATGCATTTTAAGGGGTTCTAGAATAATGGATGCATTCCCTTTAGTCCTTCACATGAAGCAAGGTGCAGACATACATAGGGAAATAAGAAAACTGCTGTATTAGAATGATTGCTTGAGTTCTTAGGCCAGCCTCCCTAGAGGGTCAAGGACACCTACATACTGGGTTGTTATGGAATCAATGTGAATGTGGCATGACATAACTATAAAACATAAAACAAATCACACAGGGATGGTAAAGATAGCATAGTGGTTATGCAAAAAAAAAAAAAAAAAGACTTTCTTGCCTGAGGATCCAAAGTCTCAGGTTTAATCCCCTATTCCACCATAAACCAGAGCTGAACAGTGCTCTGGTGTCTCTCCTTTCTCTCTGTTTGCATCTTTTTCTCTTTCTCTCATTAAAATAAAATGCAAATAAAAATATTTAAAAAAAATAAATAACAATATAAACTAAAATCAGTTTCCCAGTTGTCCATCACTAGCATGGCAACCTAGTCTTAGGATGAGGGAAATAATGATATTTATATCAAATTTTGAAGCCCTCATCTATATTGGCCTTGCAGTCTGCTCTGTGAATGACTACTTCTTATCTTTTCACAATAGCCTTATCAATTAGCAGCATTTACCTCAGTGTATGGGTAAAGTCATGACAGTCACAAGTCAAATCCCAGTTCACTCAAGACAACAACTAAATTACATCTGGGTCCCTATAAGGTGTCTATCCATATCCCTTCTTCTGCTTTCCTCTTCCTGTAGGACCAGAATCCTCACATTTATCTAGACACATGACCAACCAGAATGAATACCACATTTCTCAGTCCATCCTGCAGTTTAATGTAGCTAAAACTAAGTAGTAGCCAACAGATGTAGGCAGATATATTGTTCTCCCCTCTCTTGCTACTGAAGTGTAGATGCTACAGCTTGAGTTCAGCCATCTTGTACTATGAGATGGCTGGTGATCTGTGTTGTGGGACTCTGGAATTCTTATCAGCCATAAGTTTCCCTACTGGTTCTGACTCCCCTAGCCAATCTCTTCCAAGACAGAGAACTCACACTACTGTATTTAAACCACTGTTGTCTTTTAGAAGTTTTATCACTTGCAGCTGAATTTAGATGAACAGATGTGTCTGACTCCAGAACACATTTCCTTAACTACTTATTTCCTTAGAAAGCAGCTTATCTTCACCATCCTTCTAAGACCTCATACATTATAATCAAGGCCATGGACACACTGTCTGAGCCAGCGTGATACTCAGTAAGTGCTAAGTATTCACTGTTCTCACTGTTTTTATGAGGACTGCTATTGTCTGCTGTACCACCCTAACAACTTTGCCTGACAGTCCCAAATGACCCATCAACAAGGTGGGTGGGCAAGGTGGCTTTAATAAAGCCCACAGTGTCCACTCTTGCCTGGCATCAGAAGGCAGGGCAATTATTTCATATTCAGTAAGGATCTTCAGGCTATTTGTACCAATCATCTGTTATGCCAGAGTTTTACTTAGGCACAATGGAATTAGGCTATAAAGAAGTATTATTATTATTATTATTATTATTTTTAGCCCAGCAGCCTCAGAGGAAGTGCAGCAGTAGTGGTGTAATCCAGTCTTTTCTTTCCTTTCCTTTTCTTTGCCACCAGGGTTATCCTTGGGACTCTGATTGCAAGCTTCCACTGCTCTCAGTGGCCATCTTCTTTTCTTTTTTTTTTCTTTCTTTATAATAGAGGATAAGAGACAGAGAATAATAGAGAGGGAGGTGGAGAGAAAGAATGAGACAGAGAGAAGGAGAGATATCTGCAGCACTGCTTCCTCCTTGCAGGTGGGGAGCAGGGGCTTGAACCAGGGTCCTCCTGCATTGTATATGTGTGCTCTGCCAGGTGAGCCACTGCCAGACCCACTGGACAACTATTTTAAAGACATTCAAGGGGAAGGACATACCAAAGAGATGGACAGCCATTTTCTGAGTCTACAAGAAAACTAACCCAGTTCTCTCTGGAGAAACCTTCTCTTGTAAGAACCAGATTTGCATATAAATAATAGACATGTCAAAACATATGATGTCTGGATTTGAGTATTCATCCTAGGGGCTGAATGGACACTTTGTACTAATTTCCTCAAATTCTGCAGAAGCTCCCACAGACTGTGACCTCAGCACTGGCAGTAGGCAATTAATTAAGTCACCATTATGTTTTCCTGAAAGTAGTGAGTGCTGATTAAGAGCTGCCCTTTCTGTACTGCTCACTTTGTAGCCTTCTTCAGTCTGGTCACAGCCTCCTCTCTGCCCCAGAGCCAAGGTAGCCAGATGCAGACTGCTTTGGCTCCCTGTCAACAACGGCATGTGTGTGGTTTGAAAAACGAAAACACAAGGAAACCTTTCCTTAGGAGGAGAAGGTGGGAGAGATATTCAGGATGGCAGAAGGATCAGAGCTAGGAGGTAAAAACAATAGAAATGCAATTCCTTTTCAATTCAGTCTGCTCTTTCCAAAGGCTCTTGCCTTCACCTTCTGGGGAATTCTGATAGTTGAGAGGTTCAGAAGTGCCCCTAGACTCCCCTGGCAGGGGAATCCTAAGGAAAAAGAGGCATCTGTAGCAAAAGTGCTTTGTTTTACTCTTTCCTGGGTAAGGGCATCGGTAGTCTTTTCTGCCACCAACTAGAAGCATGAGAGAGGCTGCCGTTTGCTCCCGACTCTCTGAATATAAATTGTATCACCAAAGAAGAAATGTCCCAAACAAAATGAATCTCTGCAGATTGGACTTTAAATTGCAATAAAAAATAACTTGAATGTTAAAGGTGGATTTCAATTAAGGATTCCATCACATAGTTTGCTCCAGCCCACAATAAAAGCAAAAAAAAAAAAAAAGGAAAAAAAACCCCTTATTTCACAGCCTACAGAAAGTCTCCTGTGACACCTCTTTGAAAGCCAACTATTTTTGAAAGCCAAGTTAGAAAAACACCTGTGCTCTAGGGTATAAAGAAAGCAGCACTGTGTATAAAATGTAATACTGGGAGGTAGGTCTTAGTATATTGACATTATAAAAACCAGGGAGCAATGGGAAATAATATTTTTACAAAGATGGCAAACATAAATGCCAAACCTGCAGGCAAATTTATAGACCCCTTCCATCAGGGACTGCGGCATTTCACCACCAGGGTGCTGTAGAGAGTCAGGGAGAAGGGATCTGTGCTAACCAAATCCCCACCCCCACCCCCAGGGGCTTCCCCTGCTTAGAGGGTGCTGACAGGGAGTCTGCCAGAGACCAGAGCTTGGAAAAGCAAGAATCACATTCTGCCAGGAAGCTTGGCCCTGGGGCCTCTCCTCTGAACACCTGCTGAGTCCACTAACCCTCCCCCTGGGGGTAGTGCTGACATTGGACTCTGATTTCTTTTTAATTGAAATCAAATTCACACAGCTGAGTATTTACCATTTTCAAATGTCCAACTTGGTAGTGACATCCAACATACTTTCAGTGAAGCCATCACTGTATCTAGCTTCAATACATTTTCATCACCCCATAAGGAAATCCTATTTCTCTTAAGCAACTGCTTCTTATTCTCTTCTTTCCCTGGCCCCTGGCAGCCAACACATCTACTTTTCTGTTTCCATGTATTTGCTTACTTTGACTCTTTCGTGTAAATGCAATCACATAGTATGTGGCCTTTTGTGCCCATTTTCTTTCAGTTGGTATAACGTGTATAGGGTATATTAGTGTTTCATTCCTTTCTCTGGGTAAATCACATTCCACTGAATGCAGACATCACATTTTGTTTGAACTTCTTCAATTGAGGCATGTTTGATTGCCTCCTCTTTGGGTTATTCTAATTATTTCATGTGTCTTTGTTCTCACTCTCCCAGCATCAAGCTCTTGCTGTTAGAGCCAAAGCGGTGGTGCAGTTTCTATATAAGCCAACTAACTTTCCTTTCCTGAATGGATAAATAAAGAGGAAGTACTAAAGAGGGAAGATTGAACACCTTCCCAGCTTTTATTCCATTACTTTCCCCTCCCCTGTAGCACTTCTATAAATTGGGTAATTTTCTCTAACACCAACTTCTAGGATAGGTGCTGATGTATTTAAGCCAGGGGTTGGCATGCCTTTTTTTTTTTCTGCAAAAGGCAGGTAGTGCATAATTTTGACTTTGTAGGGAATGTACTCAGTCTCTGTTTTACCTCCTTGATTCTGCAATGATCCATAATGTTGTTGGTATGCATGAGACCCCTTCTGTTTCATTTGGTTTAAATCCCCCCTGCTTAACACTATTCTATTTACATAACCACTTCATTCTATTTACATAACCACTGTTAACAAGTTCCACCCTCCCTCCAGGGCATTTGTGGTTCAGTGATAGGATTCTCGCCTAATCTGCCCCCTCTTTGTCACACTCTGATTTTCACCAGTCACTTTTCTCTCCACCCTCTCTATGTCACATCCTGTTTCCACCTTACTTGGCAAGTATATATAAAGACAGCATTGTGAGTTTTACAGTACTGTACTTTGAGTTTAACTTAGCTCGTCTTAGATTGTGCTGCGTCCTGCATGAATAAAGAGATACTGCCTACAGCTCAACCATGAGTCCCTGGTCGTCTGTTACCCGCCCGTGAAGCCAGCCCATTGAAAACAACATAACCTGTCGAAAACAACATAATGTGTTTCAATAAAACTTTTACAAAAACAGAGGACCACTAAATTTGGTGTATGAGCTACAATTTGTAAAGCTTTAGTCTAAACTAACTGCATCCAGTGGTTAGTTTCAGGTGGTCTCCTGCTCAAGTTGATCCAATCACTGTGAAGCACAGAATACTCTGCTCAGTGTTGGAAAAGGAGAGATCCTTTTTCATTCATTCTTTCTTTATTTTCTTTATAGCTATTTTACTAACACAAGAGAAGGAAGCCTCAAGATAAGGAAGGGCTGAGGAGTAGGGTGTTAGTGCAGCGGGTTAAGCGCATGTGGTGCAAAACACAAGGACTGAGGAAGGATCCCAGTTCGAGCCCCCAGCTCCCCACCTGCAGGGGAGTTGCTTCACAGGCGGTGAAGCAGGTCTGAAGGTGTCTATCTCTCCCCCGCTCAGTCTTCCCCTTCTCTCTCCATTTCTTTCTCTCCTATCCAACAATGACAACATCAGTAACTACAACAAAACAAGGGCAACAAAAGAGAATAAATAAATATTTTTTAAAAAGATAAGGAAGGGCCAAGGAAGAGGAAATCATTGAAAGAACCACAAAAGGCCAGTACCAGAATCTTGATCAAGCCATGCCTGAAGCTCTTACATCCCCTTATAATTGGACTTTCTCTGCATAATATAGGAGATACATATGTTTATCTCTCCAAGATTAATAATTATTAATTGATGCATTAAAGATGCCTAGTATTTTCTTAAACTCAGAAACTTTTAGGTTTCTTCTAGGGTAGAGGGTTTAGAAGGAGAGATGAGTGACCTTCCATATGTTGGGATTTTAGTGTGTTTGTGTCTATGTGTTTGGTGGGTGGTGCCCTTAATGTTGTCCTGCCATGCAAAGCCTCATCAGAATGGATGTGTGGCAGATTCCAACAGTTCTGGGTTGGTCCATATTTGTCATCTTTTCACTCTGAGTGTTCAGAGTTAGGCTCAGAATGAAGGGGTCCTGGGGAGCAGCACACACCTGAGGAATGGCTTTGCCAAGCAAATGCTGGACTGAGAGTGCATTAGTTTCCTCATCCACTACACTGGCTATCATTCTGACTTCTATCATGAAGTGGGGGATGTTAATTCCAAACTGTCCAGAGGGCAGCATTAATCAGGAGGAAGGTGGATGAAGAACAGTTCTTGCATATCCTCCACCCCATGAGCTCAGGGGCACTGGAGGGCTGGGGCACTGGGGCATGCTGTCTCTATTAGGTATCATCTATGCCTGTCTCCACTTCCTCTTTCCATGTACTGAGCCAGGGCCACCTAAATAGCTCCTGCTTGGACATGGCAATAGCATACTTATCCTCAGCCTCCCACAACTGTCTTGTTTCTTTCTCATAGTTGTTGTCTGAATGAGCCAGGGTTTCCACTCAGATGTTCCCCAAGCAGGTGGGAAGCTGTGGATGCCTGGCAATAAGGCAGGGAGAGAGAAGCAGAGCTGCATACTGTCCCGTTATGCCTAGGTCCTGCTGGCTGATGCAGGCAGCATAAATAAATACATTCATAGTCAAGTAAGTGAAAAATGAGCTGTGTTCTTCTACTTGTACTTCCTCAATCTGAAACATTTTTAGACCAAGGTGACCAGGATATTGGGAAGTAAAGAGATCCAAGAAAGTCTTGCTTGACCTTGAAATATGTATTCAACCTCACCGGGAGTGGTTCAAAAATTGTGGTCTTAGAGGTTCTCAGTCTAAGGATGGTAAGGAAGGGAGGCTGCTGGTGGCCCCATGGCTGGATTGGTCCCCAAAGAAAAATCTTGTGTGGAGTGGCAAAGAGAGCTCCCTGCCCTCAGTTTGTCTAATTCTATCTTATAGGCACCTATCTCTACCTGGACTTCCATGGCCCTAGTTTTGCTGGCTCAGGGGACTTTACACACAGAAAGAGGTGACACTACGAAGCATTTATCAATAACTGATTGTCAGGATGGAAACAGTCAGTTGTCAAATTCACACATAGATCTTAGTTTCACATTTCTCTCCCAGAATGGGGACCCAAAATTTTCTCTCTGTTTGGGTTACTGGGAGACACTTGTACCCTAACCAGGAAGGAGAGAAAAGGTGACACACCTGGCTGTCTCCACTGGGTGATGGCTCTGCTTCTTCCTTTCTTGGACAACACACTTAACCCCAGAACCCCACTAGCAACAAGTAGCAATGAAATACAGGTTTCCATAGCAACAGTGATTCTCTGATACAGCATTTCCCTTGCAGTGACCTGAGCATCCCATTACAGTCCATAGGGTGGTGGGTGAGGCAGCTCAGGGTTGTGACAACAGTGACCTTGTTGGCTGGAGATTGGGGACTAGGGTCTTGCTCACCTAGATACTTTTTCTTGAAGTACCACCCCCCAAGAAATCTCTAGCCTTACCCATCTCATTCTCTCATTAACCCCAATAGCAATGACACAGATCACAAACCCATATTCTGCTTCCAAAGCCTTCTAGTAACTTCTATTAACAAAAAATCTACCACAAGTTCCCTGGCTGCAATCACAGTGCTAGAAAAATAAGCAAGCAGAGAGGAAAGGAAATAGTATTCTCAGTCAGAACCATGTGACTGGGCTATGGGCCACCTGCCAATTATTTTAGCAGGAGTAGTGACTACACGCAGAGATCTCCTTTCTAGAACCGTCCATTGTCTTGTCATCTAATGAGGAGTAGTGTTCCAGACTCTGGACTGGGTGACCCCCCTTTCCACTATACACACACCCTCTCTGCCCTACATTAACTATTTTTTTTTGCCTCCAGGGTTATTGCTGGGGCGGGGGGGGGGGGGATCACTCAGTACCTGCACCATGAATCCACTGCTCCTGGAGGCCATTTTTTTCCCTTTGTGTTGCCCTTGTTGTTGTAGCCTCATTGTGGTTATTGTTATTATTGTTATTGTTGATGCTGTTCGTTGTTGGATAGGACAGAAAGAAATGGGGAGAGGAGGGGAAGACAGACAGGGGGAGAGAAAGATAGACACCTGCAGACCTGCTTCACTGCCTGTGAAGCGACTCCCCTGAAGGTGGGGAGCCGGGCGCTTAAACCGGGATCCTTACGCCTGCTTTGCACCACATGCGCTTAACCCACTGTGCTACTGCCCAACCCCCTATTTCTTTAGGTTAATCTCTGGTCAGGAAAAAGGCTCAGAAGTAAAGCACTTGCAGGATGCCCTGGGACTGAGGCATCAGAATCATATATTTAAAAATGACTGGGAAATTCTCTCTGGTCTCTTATAAAAATAGTAAAGCAAAATTATGTTTCAAAATATTTTTATTTATTTATTATATAAAGACAGATGGAAACTGAGATGGAAGAGGGAGCTAGAGAGGGAGAGATAAGAGACACCTGCAGTACTGCTTCACTGCACATGAAGCTTCTTCTTCACAGGTGGGGACTGGGTACTTGAATCTGGGTTCTTGCTCATGGTAAATATGAACTCAACTGAGTGTGCCACCATCCAGCCCTTAAAATAATTGTTCTAAAGACAAATCTTAGAGTCATTCCACCACACTTGTGAAACCTGCATTTTGGAGAATTGCCAGAGACTTCTCAAAATTTCCTTAGCCAAGTAAGGCTGGGGTGGAGCACATTGCTTCTGTGTTTAGAAGAAGCAGCCATTAAAGATTTTTTTTTTTTTTATGTCATAGTCTGGGGCCCTCTCTTCTTTTAGAACTAAGCAGTGGCTGTTTTTTCTTCCCTGTTTGCTCTAGATTGGCAACAATTCCCTTTTGTATTGAATGCAAAAGTCCTCCCACCTCTAGTCTGAGCCTCTGACTCTGAATTATCCTCTCAGTAGTCCATGAATTTTCTCATATGGAGAGAACAACACACACACACACACACACACACACACACACACACACGGTCACACCCAGGCCCAGGCAGTGATGTGGAATAAAGGCCCTATCATAATTTCATCTCTGCCTAAAAAGGAGCAGTTTGGACAGGCCAAGCGCTGTCTGTCTGTGCTGAGATGGGTGGTTTTCCTTCAGGGACCTGGCTGCTTCCTGGCTATTTGTCAATGACATGTGCTAACTCCAAGCTTCTTCTACAGGAGGCTATGGCTGCCAGCATGGCTTGGGAGGCAGGCTCAGAGGCCTTCTCTCTGCACAGGGGCCACTGAGCAAGGACCCCTTCCTACTCTTGGTGACTTTGCTGAGCTCAGAGCAGTCAGTTGTCCCTGTTCATCTCATCCGTGGGAGCATTCTTTATTACCCAAGGAAATTGAGTATGTCCAATAGTGAGGGAGGAATAAATCATTGTTCTCAGCTAAATGGAGTAGGGCAGATCTGCTGAAAATGCTGCCTTTTATCAACAGTGCAAATAATGAAGATTCCATGCGCTGAGAACAATGAAATGAGCCACTGCACTATTGATGGGGTATTTGTACAACTCTGTTGAGTTATGTTTCAAAACCAGGCTCTATTGAAGATGCAGAACCCTTTTTGGAAACCAAAAAAAAAAAAAAAAAGACTAATATTGCCCTCCAAATAATTTATAAGTTTCCCCACAAGGCTAGAAAGTGAAGTTGTCTGGAAGGAGTTTATTGTTGTTTGGGGTTTCCAGCTGTCTCCTCTGCTCTGCTGGGTTCTGATTGAGTCTGGAAGCAACAGCCACCTCCTCCCCTGCTGTGCATAAGAGTGGGGGGTGGTGAGGAGGATGGGCAGGGACAGGGGAGGGAAGATGGAGGCCCAGCATACTCATCTGCCTGCTGGTGCACAGACTCCAAGCTTGTGTCTCACTTCATTCTACTGTAGGCCTCCTGGAGACAGGAGATGAGATATGAAATCCATGGCTAGCCAAAACCCTGCTTGAGCAAAAGAAATATCTTGTTTACCCTGGAGTTCTGGGTGCAGCCCTCAACCATAGCAATATTGTCCCCCAGAGCCACTACCCAACTCTGGAGACATCTTAACTGTTATTACTTGTTTAGAAGGAGCTGTTATAGGGAAGAACTACTCTGGAGGGGAGAGACCGAATGCTCATGAATATTCCATAATATATGTCCTTACCGGATAATCCCCACAGGTAAGAGTTCTCCAGCTCTTAATGTTCACAATGCCAAAGATGATAAATTTATGGGCAGGGGAGGAGTTTATTTTTTTTTAATTGAGGGATTAACATTTTATAGTTGACAGTAAATACAATAGTTTGTACACGCAAAACATTTCCCAGTTTTCCACATAATAATACAACTCCCACTGGGTCCTCTGCCATCATGCTCCAGCGAGTTTCTGTATCATTTATCTTCCTGATGGCTAGTACAAGGTGGAGGGACCCAGCAAGGACTAGATGAGTGGCCATCTGAGATGTCAACTGGTATGGAACCATGGAGGTTACTACAAAGGAGCCCCCTGTGAGTCCAAGGCCATCTCAGAAGGACCTGGGACCCTTGATGTATAAGAATGCAGGCTGGTGTATTGCACCAAAGTAAAAGGCTGTGAAGTGGGTAAAGGGAGGATTTAGGTCCTGGAGCATGATGGCAGAAGAAGACCTGATGGGAGTTGAATTGTTATTTGGAAAACTGGAAAATGTATAAACTATTATATTCTACTGTCAACTGTAAACCATTAATCCCCCAATAAAGAAACAAAAAAAAGAAGGATGCAGACCTGGAAAATCAGAATCTGTGCAAAGGAGGTGGTGAGAGAGTGGGTTCTGGTTACCTGTTCTGGGTTCACATACCAGCCCTCTGCTTGTTTCTGTTACTTGGAGCCACCTGTTTAAGCTTCCCAAGCATTATCTCCACATAGAGTGTTGGTGATAACTACAGATAATGGGCCTAGGCCACTATAGGGACCTGTGAGCATCAATAACTACAGGCTGTTAGGACTGTTAATATTGATAATGCAGAAGTTGATTGAGAAGCTTAGAGAAGGGAGGGGCCAGGCAGTGGTTCACCTGGTTAAGCACACATATTACAGTGCACAACGATCCAGCTTTTCTCCCTACAGGGGGAAAACTTCTCAAGTGGTGAAGCAGGGCTGCAGGAGTTGCTCTGTCTCTTTCCCTCTCTTTCCCCCTCTCCTCTCTCAATTTCTCTCTGCCTCTACCCAATAATAAATAAATTAATAACATTTTAAAAGGAATTAAGAAAAGAAGAAGAAGCATAGACAAGGGTTCATGTTAAAGGCTAAGTTATACATAAGACACAGAATCATATGCTCATTAACCAGCAGATCTAAGGGATGAGATTGAGACAGTCCAGATCAGGATAGGTGTGCAGAATATCTAGATGGGGAGGGGTACAGTGTAGACTTCTGGATAGTTGTGATCTTTTAAAAGAGAAATTCAATGCTAGTTCAATAAAATAAAGACCATAAACACACCGCATGGATCTTCACAGAAAAATCATCAACAGTTTCAGTCTTAGAATGAGTTTTTGGTCTTACATACACTTGTGTTGACTGGCATCACAGGGGTCACTAAATGCCAGGTGTGCCACCCTTACCCCAGGCTGAAAAACCACTGTGTTATCAGATATTGCCAAGTGTTCCTGGGGGCAAAATAATCTCTGGTAGAGAACTTCTGAGTTAGATGATCTCTAGGATATTCTTCCACCCTCAGATTTTATGTTCATAGAAGCAATTTCTTATTCAAGTGATTTTTTTAAAGTCATGAACAGATTCCAATAGGTTTATTGCCAACAGAGGCAGGACTTGTTCTTAGAGAACTCTCAAATGTTTATGTTTGAAGACACAGAAATAACTGAGAATATTGGTGAGAATGACCAAGAGATAGGAAAAAGACAAAAGAATTAAAAACAGTATACTATATGAAATTTAAAAAAAGTTCATTGGTGCTGAGCTATCACTGTGAGAATAATCTTTATCAAAAAGGTCAGAAACAACAAATCCTGGTGAGGGGAGTGGAGAAAAAGGAGTCCATTTACACTGTGAATGTGAATGTAGACATGTCCAATTTCTATGGAAAACAGTATAAATTTTCCTCAAAAAAATAAAATTATCCCCTGCTATCTTACAACCTTCTTAATCATTATTAAATCATTAATAAAAGATTATTTTAAATTAAAATTAGAACTACTATATGACCCAGCAATCCCACTCCTAGGTAATTACACAGAGAACAGAAAAACACTTATTCAAAAAGACATGTGCACTCCCATATGCATTATAGCACTATTTATAATAGTTAGGAAATGGAAACTAGCCAAGATATGGAACCAACACAAGCACCCAACCACAGATGAATGGACAAAGGAAATGTGGCACCTATGCACAAGTAATACTATTTATCCATAGGAAAAGGGGACTTCTTGGTTTTTGTTACAAAATGGATGGAGCTGGGAGAGGTCATGCTAAGGGAAATAAGTCAGAAGGAGAAAGAAAAATACTGAAAAATCTCACTTATATGTGAGATATAAGGCAACAAAGGAAAAAAAAAAAGTCAAACAAAAGCAAAACTTTAGACTCAGACCCCAGAACTGAGATTTAAAAACATGGGAGGGGGAGGAACTTGAGAGGGTGGAAAAGAGTCCAGTGGAGGGTGTGACGGGAATATTGTTACTCTGGCAGTAGGTGTGGTAACACACATGTGGATGAGGTATGAAATTGTACCCCTAGGGTTGACAAAAGAACTCACCTTCATAGTGTACTTGCTTGGCTATGTATGTAACCCAGATTCAAGTCCAGTTCATACCACGTTAGAGGAAGCTTCACTGTTGTGATATCTTTCCCTCTATCCCTCTGTTCTCCCCTCCTTCTTTCTCTCATGTTCAGCCCAGAAAGATAAAGCCCAAGTGATAACAAAAAAGTAAAACATTGTATCTCTACAGCATATACAATCTTGTAAACCAGCATTACTGCAAACATTTTTTTTAAGTAGAAAGGTGTTCCCAAGTGTGGCACTCCGGAACACAGAACAAAGAAAATAATAAGGTGGAGAGAGTGTTGGAATGTCAAATGTGAGAACTGGCTACAGCACTGATGAACTGTAAGAATATTGGCATCACTTCTCTGCTGTCATCTTAATTGACATGGCATCTATGAGTAAACATAGTCTTAACTAGCAAGAAACCCCACAACATCAAGTCTGAAAGTCCTGCTTGAACACACTGCTCTCTCTCTCTCTCTCTCTCTCTCTCTCTCTCTCACACACACACACACACACACACACACACACACACACACACACACACACACACTCGGCAATATGTTAAACCTTACACAGTAACATGTGTCAATAAATAAGAGTCTGTGGAATGTGAAATTTAAAAGTGTAACATGTGTCTTCCCTCAAATCTGACTTGAACCATAATGGATGATTTTATTCCATTTCTGGATATGCATGTTTCATACATATATTTTAAAGCCCTTGAGTTTCAGTGTACCTTATTACATTTTAAAGTCTTTGTATTGCAGCAGGAAAATGTTCTGCACTATAAAATATAGAGCATAGTTGAGGTTTGATGGGTTTGCTTCTATTTTCTACCCCACAAAACGCTTTCTAAATGCTATTAAAATTTAGCATACACCATAATAACCAGGCTGCATTTGTTCCATGTTTAAGTCAATTGGTTTCTGAGTTTTATTTCTTCAAGTACATCAAATCAAATAAAGTTCCTGCTATAGTCAGAGGTAAGGAAAGCAATGCCATCTTTGTGTAGACCGCCATGAACCATGTACCCACAGAGGGTTGGCAGTATTAGAGCAGACATGGCTCATGACAGATGGTAGAGGTCGGGACTCTATGGAGGAAGAAGGACTGGGCTGGGACCTAAACTCAGAGTGTCTGAGGCAGGTGCCAAAACATCCTGAGCCCATCAGGGAATGAACTCAGCTTTGGTCATTTGTTCTCCTAAACAGTATTTTTTTTAATTGGAGGATTACCGGTTTACAGTTGACAGTAAAATACAATAGTTTGTACATGCATAACATTTCCCAGTTTTCCACATAACAATTCAACCCCCACTATCATGTTCCAGGACCTGAACCACCCCCCACCCCCACCCCCAGAGTCGTTTACTTTGGTGCAATACACCAACTCCAGTCCAAATTCTGCTTTGTGTTTTCCCTTCTGTTCTTATTTTTCGATTTCTGCCTTCATCCTATATTCTTCCTTCTCTTTATAGCTGACCTCCACATGATTCATTTAAGCTCCATCCAAGATGAGGTGAAGAAGGAAGATTAATTCATATTTTTAATAGCTGAGTAGTATCCCATTGTGTCTATATACCACAACTTATTCAGCCATTCATCTGATGTTGAACACCTGGGTTGCTTTCAGGTACAAATTGTGCTGCTACAAACACAGGTATACACAAATCTTTTTCAATGGTTGTGTTTGCTTTGTTGGGATATATCCCCAGTAGAGGAATTGCAGGGTAGGTTCACTTTTAGTCTTCTGAGAGTTCTACAGACTGTTCTTCATGGGGTTTGGACTAATTTACATTCCTACCAGCAGTGCAGAAGTGTTCCTTTGTCTCCACAACCCCTCCAACATTTGTTGCTGCTACCTTTTTGATGTATGACATTCTCACAGGGGTGAAGTGGTATCTCATTGTTGTTTTTATTTGCATTTCTCTGACAGTCAATGACTTGGAGAAGTTTTTCATGTTGGCCTTTTGAGTTTCTTCTTTGGTAAATATTCTGTTCATATCCTCTCCCCATTTTTTATATGGGGTCATTTGTTTTCTTGTTGTTGAGTTTGGCAAGTTCTTTATATATATCGGCTCTTGTCTGATGTATGGCATGTAAAGATCTTCTCCCATTCTGTGAGGGCTCTCTTTGTTTGGGTGGTGGTATCTTTTTAAAAATATTTATTTATTTATTCATTTATTTATTTACTTATTTTTGCCTCCTGCTCCTGGAGGCCATTCTTCCTATTTTGTTGTCCTGTTGTTTATTGTTGTTATTATTGCTATCATTGTTGGATAGCACAGAGAGAAATAGAGAGAGGAAGAGAAGACAAGGGATGGGGAGAGAAACATAGATACTTGCTTCACTGCTTGTGAAAAAACTTCCCCTGCAGGTGGGGAGCCAGGGGCTCAAACCCGGATCCTTATGCTGGTCCTTGTGCTTGGCGCCATGTGTGCTTAACTTGCTGCACTACTGCCCAGCCCCCTGGGTGGTGGTATCTTTTGCTGTGCAGAAACTTTTAATTTGATATAGTCCCATTGGTTTATTTTTGTTTTAGTATTTTTTGTAATTGGATTTGTATCATTGAAGAAGCCTTTAAGTTTTAGATGCAAAAGAGTTCCACTAATATTTTCCTCTAAGTATTGGTCTAACATCCAAGTTTTTGATCCATTTTGAATTTACTTTTGTGTTTGGTGAAATACAGTTCAGTTTCATTCTTCTGCATGTTTCAACCCAGTGTTTCCTTTAATACAGAGTTAGTTTTACCCAAAAAGAGGTCTAGCTTCTGTCTTTATTCCTGGGAGGTAATGGCTTAAGTTTTTGTTCATCTTGGCTTCTTGACCACAGACTGGCAATGTGATTAAGATAGGGGCTCTGAGTCTCATGGGATCATCCTGACCTCTGAAAAGGCTGAAGCCTAAAGTCTACCAAGTGGATGGCCAATCAGGTCCAAGTAGCACGGTCCCAATAAAGACTCTAGACTTTGAGGCTGTGTGTGTGTGTGTGTGTGTGTGTGTGTGTGTGTGTGTGTGTGTGGAGGGGGGTGGGGGGAACAGGGCTCATGGGTGCATTAGCCTGTGTGTTATATCATCACTTATCACCTCAAGACAGGAAAATGCCAGTATTGTCTAGGACTCCAATGGAAACCCCATATTTGCTTTTCTGGGCACCACCCTGGCACCTCTTGCCTTAGTGGCTGACCTCTTGGTCAGCCACATTAATCTGCATTCTCTCTCTCTTTTGTTTAAAGAAACCTTTAATTAATTAATTAATTAATTAATTAATTTGATAGAGACAGCCAGAAATCAAGGGGGAAGGGGTGGTAGAGAGACACCTCCAGCACTGCTTCACCACTTGCAAAGTTTTCTCCTGCAGGTGGGGGCTGGGGGCTTGAACCTGGGTTCTTGTGCACTATAACATGTGCACTCAACTAGGTGTGCCACCACCTGGCCCTAATCTTCATTCTCTTAACATTAGAAATGATCACTGAGAGCACAGCAGCTTTCAGGGAGCTGAGGACCCCAAGTTAGCATCATATGTGAGACTGGCCTTGGCTACCAGCTGAATTCTATAGTCAGTGTTAGAAGAGAATATGGTCCCCCACATGAAAACTGGGGCTTGGTGGAAAGCACACCAATTGGAGACCCCAGGTTTAGGCCCAACTCTATGCTGGCCCCAGTCATCCAAGTAAACTTAAATATAGGTCCTTGGTCAGCCACATGCAGACACCATCCTGGCTTCTAAGCAAGACCAGCACAGCAAATGAAGCTCTCTCTATGCCCCAGGCTGAGCGTCCCACTCACATATCCTTTGCTAATAACATCATTCTGTCTTCTTGAGTTCCTGTGACTGGGGTGGAAGAGCTGCAGGAAGTTATTTGCCTTAATCTTTCTCCCCTCCTGACTTGTCAACTCTGACTGAGCCCCAAAAACAGTGGCAGTAGGTGAAACAGGAGAGGGATGGTGTGCCAAACACAATGCGACTGTCATGGTGTGATTTTAAAGCTAAGAAAACTTAGTGATTGTGGTGCAGACTTTGCAGGAGGGACAGTAGTATTGACATATAAAGCAGCAAAGACAGAAATATGTGACAAGTGCCAGGTGGTGTGAGTATACAGCAGGGGTCCTGCCCCATTGGTGGGGGTAGGGTCAAGGAAGACTTCATCACCTGGGGCTCACTTGCTTGTCAGCAATATGGACAAAGGAGACTTCATGGGCTGGCAGTCTGGACACAATGGACAATGATGACAGATTTCCAAGGATCTGCTCAGAGTTGGGGTCAGAGTTGACAGTGAAACTCAGTGACAGAGTCTAGTGCAGTGTTGTTCTCTGTAAATTTGGCCCATGTCTTGTCTTTGCTGTAGCCCAGGAGTGAAGGAAAGAACAGGGGTGGGCAGAGTGCGGCCAGTCTTCCCATTTTCTTCCATGGGGGCCTGCTGACCCCACACAGAGCCAGGGCAGGCTGGGGACTTGTATACCTGAGCACTGACACAGAGCTGCAAGGTGCTCAACTCCATCCACCAAGCTGCCTACCAAAGGAACACACCACTACCTGACTGTGTTATAACAAGAAGGAAGTAGAAACAAACACAGTAAATCTGCTGTCTGGTCATTATGATGTAGAATCTGAAGCAGAGCAGGAATAGGGCAGTGGGTCTCCATAAAGTCAGGGGGGCTTATGGCGAGCTCTTCTGTTTTACCTGGGGCTCTGTTCTTTGCAGCAAATTGGACCTTTCACTCTGAAAGAAATAATTACTCTCTGAGGAGAAGAGAGCTGGCCATGAATGCTGATATGACAATGTCACCTTGCCAGTCACAAGAGCTCCGACTCCTTAGCTTGGGTCCTGGCCAGCTCCCCATTTCTTTCTCATAATGGAGGTCACCTCTCTATAGAATTTGTTGATGATCTCCAAAATGACAAGTAAGAAAGCTCCTGTCAGCAGGATTTTTTTTTTTTTAGGGGAAAGGACAGCACACAGATGAAGGCAGCAGAAGATGTGAACGAAGTGCAGGAGAGGGACCCAGGCAGGCACTGACCAAAGGTCAGGGTTGACATGATCAGAAGAAAGATGCTTTAGAAGCTTCCTCCAAAATGAACTGAAGGAATCAGTGACCCAGACAGAGGGGCTGTATTAAAAACAGGGTGCTACTCTCTGTGCTTTTCAAAAGGGGGGGTGTGGGGAGCTGCAGCTAAATGCAACACCAGGCTGAAGTCTCTGTGATCTGGGGTCCAGGCACCTTCACTACAGAGGTGGATCCTAGCTGCTGACTCACTTGGGGAAATGAAAATACCCAGGGCCCACCACTGCAGACACACTGGTGCAGGGGGGAGAGGGCTGAAAGCTATCATTAGCTCTCTGCAAGAAGAGAGATAATTTCACTTGTTGCCAGTAGTCTGCAAAGCAGGGAAATATTAACTCTAGTGGTTGTAATAATTCCATCTGCCTGGAATCCCGAGAAGAGCTCTGGTCTGTGTGTACCAAAGCTGTATGTGTGTATCTGTGTGCTGGTTGGGGGTGGAGCTGGGTGGGAAGCTATTCTTAACCCTCAACAAGATAATTCTCAAGAAAAGCAATCTCTCTGGAGGAAGGGAGGAAGGGGGAGAGAGAGATAGAGAGGCCACAGTACCTATCAGACCCCCACCTGCCAATAACAGACGGTTCCTTCTTCTACCCTACTTCCCAAATGACCTGGTTGTTGGTCATGGGGGCCTTTGCCTCCTGGTTGCCTTGCTAGAATGTGACTTTATACAAAATATACCTCCTTCCCCAGGTTTAGAGCATCAGTACAGTCAAGAGTAGACAGAGGCAACGAAGAAAGAGTGTTGGAATTGACCCAATGTGATGAAACCATCACTTTTGCCATTAAGAACTAGGCTGGAGCTGGGTCAGCCACAGTAGCTTGAACACACAGATTATCATGCACAAGTACTTTGGTTCAGGCCTTCAGACCCTACCTGCAAGGAAAAAGCTTCATGAGTGGTGGAGCAATACTGCAGGTATCTCTCATTCTCTCTTTATTTCCGTCTCAATTTCTCTCTGTCCCTATAAAAAACAAAATGGCTTCTAGGAACAGTGGATTCATCATGTAGGCACCAAGCCCCAGAAGTAACTCTGATGGGAAAAAATACTATATATAAAAAAGAAGTTCTGGGCCACTCTAAGGGGCATTTCTCCCGAGATCACTGGTTTCTAGGTGCTGTTATTAACTCAGGCATCCCGCTGCCAGTATGTTCTGAGCACCATGTGCTTGGCTGCAGTGGATTCACATGGAGAATGATAGACAATCTGAGTCCTGGAGGAGAAAGAACGCAGTAAGCTATGCATGCGATGCCGACCAGGCTGGACAGTTATACCCAGAAAGCCTTGATAGCTATGTGTAGTGTGGTGGGAAGGAGAGCTCTGGAGAAGAGGTCTTCCCTAGGAGTGGCACATCCCAGTACTCCCAGCCCCTACCACAGGGTCTGACTTGACTGGGAATGCTAAACCTGCTCCCCTGGATTTACCAATCAGTATGAAAAACAAATTCAAAAGTATGTGACCAGCTTTCCTAGAATTCTCTTGCTGGTGAACCACCTCAGTGCTGGCTCAGATTAGTGACAAGAGAGCTGCCTGTTTGGGCCAGATCTGCAGTGAGACTCTCACACATAATCTTTGCTTAAAATTAGAATTGTGTGAAGTGGGCTTATGAAATAGCTCATTTGGATAATGGGCTGCTTTGCCATGTGCACGATCCAAATTTCAACCCATCCCTTGCTGTACTAAAGGAAGCTTCAGTGCTGTGGTCAATCTCCCTCTCTTTCCTTCTCTCCCTCTCTGCCTTCTCTAAGGACAATAACAATGTGTAGCAACCAGGTCAGTGGGCATCTGAAGGGGCACTAAATGGAGACCTCAGCATCTAGAAATCTATCCAATCTTGAGACCCTGGGAGATAAGCTTTGCTGCCAATTTAAACTCTTAGAAACACACATACACACACTGTAGTCTCGAAATTATTTTTTAATATGAACAGGAGGTTTCAATCAAAATAGGAGTGAGGAACTCCCTTCAAGTAATAGTGCACTAATAGCAATTCCTAAAGTAATGAGATTTCAGTTGTCTGTTGGTATGCTTCTAAATTCTGCTTCTAAGACCCCTTCTGTTTCATTGGTTTAATGCCCCCTGCTTAACACTGTATTCTATTTACATAATCACTGTTAACTAAGCACCACCCTGCCTCCAGGGCATTGGTTTAATCCTCATTGTTCTGCACGCTTTTTCCTTCTCCCCACCCCCTCCCTATCCTACGTACATCCTCTTCAGACCTGACACTTCTGCCTCAAGATATATAAGGACAGGATTGTGATTAGAGATAGCTTAGATTGTGCTGCATTCCACATGAATAAAGAGTGAACTGCGTACCACTCAGCATGAGTCCCTGGTCGTCTCTGTCTCCCACCCATGAAGATAGCCCAACATAATGGCGCCCAGACAGGGACCAGCACCTACGTGGGACCTAACCTGCCCATCCCCCAGATAAGTAAACTTGGCTACCCATCTGCCATGGGCTGCCTTTCTACTTATAAAGAGGTTTCCCAAAGCCTCTACTCCTTCTTCATGAGGCAGTTTCTCTGTCTCTGGAACATTTTGCTCTGGGCCACTCTTTGGTTCCTTATGACCATGATCATAGAGCTTGGGAGATGCGTGGAGATTTCTCCTGGGACTTTCTGGACTTCCTCTCGCATGTTTCCCATGGAGAAGGACTACTCTAAATTCAAAAGCATTCTCCAGTACCCTGGCAGTCCCCAAGAATGGAGACACGTGGTTAGTTCTACTCTCCTGATTCGATTCTTTCTTCGATGGGAAGACATTTTTAAAAATGGGTGCCTGCAGCAATCCAGCAGGAACCGTCAAAACCATCCTAGCTGCAATTTTGATGCGCTTTTTGGACTAGGACACCCTCCAGGGACTCATGATGCTACATGGTGAGATCTAAATAATCTGGTTCAAGGTGCAAAGAGCAAAAACTGCCTACCGCTTTTCTCTCAATTCCCCCCTCGTTGTTCTCTCTGAATATCTTAAGTTTGCTGTCTGCTTTCAGTTGCATTTCGGAAAAGAGTGATTTAAATGACTGAATTTTTCTATGACATTGACTTTACAAAAAAAAAAATGCTGGACACTGCCATGATTTCTAGAGACATCCAGAAACAATCCAAAAAAATTGTTTTTTTCCTCTTTTGATTTTTTTTTTTACATCTTGGCATAAATGTAAAATGTTTAATCCTGAAAACTGTATGAATATGGGTGGGGTAGATAGCATAATGGTTATGCTAATGATTCTCATGCTTGAGGCTTCTAACCATGGTTCTTCTATTGAGCTTATGCTGTTTAAACAACCTTAAAAAGTTTTGTTTCACAAGTAAGTGAATTACAGCTGCCGTCTTCACATGAAAAAGCATCTGCTCAAATGGAACCCTCAGAAATCCATTTGGACCCCTGTTCTCTGACATCACCCACAAGATGGCATGACTACAACGCACCTCCCAAAACCAATGATGTGAGCTCGCATGACCTGAAGAAACTGATTCACAGACTCCAAAGCTCACTCTCTACAGAAAAGCGGAATTACAGTGGTTGACCTTCCCCATTGAGGTAGATGTGTAGTGTTTCATCCCCTGGCATTTCATCCATGGTCATCTGCTTTGGACTGACACTTCTATTGGACTTTCTGGTAAACCTCTAGACACTTTACACAACTTTACAGTAGTTTCCCTTTACGCTGCTGGGTTTCTCAAAGACTGACTGCAGCCAGCTGCCTTGGGACTCTATAGGTAACACTCCCTCGCCTGCAGACTCTTCCCACAGAGTCAGGAAA
This sequence comes from Erinaceus europaeus, assembly GCF_950295315.1. Classification (NCBI taxonomy): domain Eukaryota; kingdom Metazoa; phylum Chordata; class Mammalia; order Eulipotyphla; family Erinaceidae; genus Erinaceus; species Erinaceus europaeus. Next base: position 42,911,565 of record NC_080172.1, on the reverse strand, counting down.
TGCCCTTTGAGGCAAGAAACGCCCTCTCAGGCCTCCCCTTGGCATCACACTGGTTCTTGCTGCTCTCTTACTTGTTCCTCCATGTCTTCTGCCAGTTCTTTTGAAAATGCCTGTATGATATGAGTTTATATTCATCCCACACTCCTGATATTATGGCCATTAGTTAAAAAGAAAGGGGGAAATGTTGGTATGCTTCTAAATTCTGCTTCTAAGACCGCTTCTGTTTCATTGGTTTAATCCCCCCTGATTAATACTGTATTCTATTTACGTAACCACTGTTAACTAAGCACCACCCTGCCTGCAGAGCATTGGTTTTGCATGCTTTTTCCTTCTCCCCAACCCCTATCCTACGTACATCCTCTTCGGACCTGACACTTCTGCCTCAAGATATATAAGGACAGAATTGTGATTACAGATAGCTTAGATTGTGCTGTGTTCCACATGAATAAAGACTGAACTGCGTACCACTCAGCCATGAGTCTCTGGCCGTCTCTCTCTCCTGCCCGCGAAGCTAGCCCGGCAGTTGTCAACAATAAAATATTATCTACTTAGGAGTTAAGGAAGTAAAACTCTAGAGCTAATTTGAGGCTGATTTTCAGATGCCAGAGATGGTGTCACAGGTGGAAGGTACCTCAAATGGGTCAGTGTTCATGGGGACCTTGAGACCTGTGGGCTGCCCTTCAGTAGCTTGGAGTCCTGGAGAAGGTTCCCCCTGGGAAACTTTGAAATCCTTTATCATCAACCACACCCAGAGGGCAGGTGATCCCCTATAGAGATGCCACCCCAGGGAAGAAGTCTCTGCTTGGCAAGCGGCTAGTGTGCCCTTCCAGTCATTCCACTAGAATGCCCTGAGCTTCTGCTTTATGCCTGGAGTGCTAACAGGTGTGGAAACAGCCTAGGTTATGCTGATCCTGGGATTATTCAAACATCAGTGAGGAGACTTCATCCTTATAGCCCATAGAGCACCACACAACAGGACATTTCTGCCACTGTCCCTTGAACTTGCCTTCCATATTTTATGCCACTTTCACAATCCCTTCCTCAGGGAAATCTCCCTCACTCTGTGGCACTCACTATTGGAGTACCCCACCATCTTTATTTTTTTATTGGGGGGGTTAATAGTTTACAGTAGGGTTGTTTTGGCATATGGCCACATCAATACCTCATGACCCTTTTCAATCCCTCTTAGCCCCTCCCTCCCCAGATTCATTTGCTTTGGTGCAGTACACCCTACAGTCCAGAGTTTGCTTTGTGTTTTAATTTTTCAGGTTATTTATTTATTTCAATGACAGAGAGATGAGAGCACTGCTCAGCTCTGACATGTGGTGGTACTGGGAAGTGAACCTGTGATGTTGAAGCCTCAGGCATATTAACACTGTGCTCTAACAAGCTGAGCTACTTCCCCTGACCCTAGGCTTGTTTCTTAGGTTCTACTTATAAGTGAAATCATCATGCATTTTTCCTTCTCTTTTTGATTCACTCAGCATAATACCTTCAAGTTCCATCCAGGATACAGTAAAGGAAGTGACTTTATAATTTTTTATCACTGAGTAGCATTCCAACCTGTAGCAAAAGTAGAGCGAGCTCCCAACTTTCATAGGATGGGTATGCATCATCTAGTAGAGTAAGGACCTCACACCCCTGGCTTTCTGCCAAGTTTCAGGGTGCCACATAACACCTGTATAGAGTTAGAACTTAATAAACATTTGTGATCCATAGGAGTGAATCCAAAGCCATCCCATGATAGAGAGTTCTGGGCAAGGTGGCCAGAGTTCAGGATTCAAGTGAAAAATCTTCTATCTCTAGGTGAGACTTTGGAAAATACATTGAGATTTTTTGAACCTTGGTTTTTCTCTGTAACCCCACCAGGGCTGGACACACATTTCATTATTTTCTGTCTTTGAAATTCAGTGACTTCCCCACCCCCAGGTGCTGTCCCCAGGTGTGACTCTGGCTTGTGTGCGTTTAAGGGGAACTAGCAAGGAGTAGAAAAAACCTTAGCAAAGGACAATCCTATAAACATAAACTGATGAGAGGTGCCTATACCAGGCACTGGCTGGTGGGGTCACCGTACTCCATGCAGAGGTTCCTGCTGGGGTCACCTGGGCCACGCCAATGCTTAAAGGAGGCAGACAAGAGAGGATCCTGCCCTACATGAGGTGGGTCAAGATTAGATCTGACTGTGACAGAGCTAAAGCCTTTGGGATCCCCAAGTCCAACATCAACCATCCTGGGGTGGATGGTACTCACTGGCAGAAACCATACCACCTGATCTGCAACCCACTGTACCCTGAGAGCCAAAATACAGCATAACTAAAGGATTCTGTGAAGTTTGGCTGATAGATGATGTCATACAAAAGGTCACCCCCCCAGATCATTTCTCCATTCATTATTTATTAACAACCTCCCAGACACGAACATTACATCAAATGTTCAACATTGGGAAGATGATAAAGTAATATTTTATAGCTGTAGCCCTCTTAAAGGTGTTAACAAAAAGCTTACAAAGTGATTTCAATGCATTACAAAATAATTTATTAAGAATTCACTGCAGCTGAACATTTAAAAAGGTATTAATCACCAAGTGAAATGGATGTAAGAACAACAGCCCAGCCCATGTCCATGAGTAATACAATGAGTGAGCACCACATTCTCCTGATTTAGCACTTGGGGCATACAAGGGCACAGTTTGTACTACCTGCATTTCACAAATTTCCAACCTTATCCACTTTAAGAAAGAATAGGAAAGCTATCAAGGGAGGGGATGGGACACAGAGTTCTGGTGGTGGGAAATGGATAGAGTTGTACCCCTCTTATCCTATGGTTTTGTCAGCATTTCATTTTTATAAATAAATTAAATAAATAAATAAATAGATAAATAAGAAAGAAATTTTCTGGGGCCGGGAAGTAGTGCAGTGGGTTAAGCGCACATGGTACAAAGTGCAAGGACCCATGCAAGGATCCTGGTTCGAGTCCCCCAGATCCCCACCTGCAGGGGGGTTGCCTCACAAGTGGTGAAGCAGGTCTTCAGGTGTCTATCTTTCTCTCCACCTCTCTGTATTCCCCTCCTCCTCTCTCTCTCTCTCACTCTCTGTCTCTCTCTCTCTCCTTATCTATCTCAAAAAAAGAAAAAAATAAATTTTCTAAGGACTGAAAGATGACTTAATGGGCAAAGAAAAAGCTTTGCCACATGAGAGGTCTTGGGCTTGACCCCCAATACTACATAGGAGCACCTGCACTCACCAGGTATATTCATACTCACTCTTCCCACATTACCTAACTCTTCTTAAAACACCAACTCTACTGACAACCACCAACTCCACTCACACAGACTCTCCCCATACCACCCAACTCTACCCATATCACCCAGTTCTGTTCACACCCCCCAATTCTACCCACAACCAGCAACATAAGAAAATGGCTAATAATACAAAATCAATTTAGATTATAAAAACATATGGCTGGAAGATGAAGCAGCTATATATTATGGCCTTGTGTGGGCATTGGTTCCTTGTGTGGAGTCTTGCAAATAGGTATGATTATTTGCAAATGGACCACCTAACTCTGCCCAGGTTTAAAGGAAAATTTCTTGGTTGACTTTCTAAGACATTTTGGCTATGGCCTATACAATTTAAGAATATTATACTCCTAGAGGGTACGTACAAGGGACTCTTTCTCAGAGAGGATGAAAGGAAGAAGGCAGACAAAGAGTGCTGGCAATCAAGCTAGAGATGCAGAAAGTAAGCAAAAGGAAGGGAAACCAAAGATAATTCACGTATATAGTTTCTGCCTAGCAGAAAGAAGTGAGAGGACACCCACCAAGAGAGTTCTTACACAATGCCTTTGGCTAGTAGCAAGTCCTTGCTTGTATAAGACATTGATTATGATGTATAAAAGTTTAATGCACCCCAACCTTCCAGATTAATATTTATTGCATGAAATGAAATTCACCTTGACTTTTTAAAAAGTCTAGTCATGGAAAACATCACTCAGGTGACTGGATACATAGAACCTGTGTATCCTTGTATGCAGTAAACAGTAAGCACCACAAAAGTCCTTGAAGGAAGAGGATGTAGTTCACCAGGGCTCATAGGTTCTGCAGTCTCCCTCCTCAGAATGACGAGTCCCAAGTCACCCACCAAAAATGAGTCAAAGGAACACTTGCCATGGAAACTGGAAACTCCTTCTCCCATGGGGAGGTGACCATCTATCCTAATCTGATTTTCCTCTGGCTCTTATGTCTACCAGTGTAGGGGACCAAATCTATCCTATTCACCTTTGTACCATCTTTGTTCATACTGGGATCTCTGAAGGTATGTTCTAAACAAATGAATGAATATGTGTTCAGAAAGAATTATGCAACCTAATCCAATTATGGCATTTTGTTTTAATGAGGAGCTACAAGTTACAAATAAATATGGCACCCTTCCTACTCTCTATGCAAGGAAACCCCTTGGTCAGGCTAGTGGGCAGTGGTTGAAGAGCTAAAATGAGCTTGGATGACTCAATCCTCCTATAATCTGTATCTCTTCCCAAGGAGGAAGCATACAAAATAATGCTAGCACCCTCGGCCCTGCTTTCCAGGGGCAAGTCCCATTAACAATGGCTGGTGTACCAGCCGCCTGGGAACCTCAGCAGAGCAGGGACAGATTTATGTGCTGCAGAAAACGACCCTATTAAGTTCAGCAGTAAACTCCCTTCAACCAAGCTGCTGTGTGCCCTGAATGCCAAGTGGCTGCAGACAGAACAGTGGAGTGAAGGTGGCAGGCATGGCTGGAAATGGTGGCCTCTGGCTTCTACTCACACATGCTCATCTAACTGCAAGTCCTGGCTTCTGTGTTGGCTATCTCCACCTAACCATATCACCATACCAAGCAAGGCTGGGCACCTAGGGTTCAGAATGGAGAGAAACAGCCTCCAGGAACATCTGGTCTGGAGGAACATTTGCAGCATTTGTGTGCATTCCTGTTTTCACCAGCACAGGGTAGCCACAAAGGACTTTTTTTCTAATTGCTCTACTAGACTCCAAATCAGCACACACACCCCTCCAGTAGAGGCCAGCTGGTTTACTGGCAAGGACTTTGGAGAAGACAAGCCATTTGGTGGAGGTCACATGATAGTGAATGGGAGACCTGAGACTGGAAATGAAGTTTCTGAGAGTCCAGCTTCAGATGCCACTGTAACAGGCAGGAATCCTGCTCAATAAATTCCTAGTGGGAATCACACTGTCTCCTGCCACAAACTTGCCTCTTGGGTGAATTTTAGCTTCTAGGACAATAAGTTGATATTCCCTTTTCTTTCTGTTATGAATTAAACTGTTTCTTTTTTAAAAATTACCACCAGGGTTAAAACTGGGGCTCAGTGTCTGCACAACAAATCAGCCACTCCCAGAAGTCACAAATTTCTCCCTTCCTTCCTTCCTTCCTTCCTTCCTTCCTTCCTTCCTTCCTCTCTTTCTTTCTTTCTTTCTTTCTTTCTTTCTTTCTTTCTTTCTTTCTTTTTTGATAGGACAGAAAGAAATTGAGAGAAGGGGGAATAGGGAGAGAGAAAGAGACATGTGCAGACCTGCTTCATTGCTTATGAAGTATCCTCTCTGCAGGTAGAAGAGGGTGTTTGAACCTTTCTTTGCATTTGGGGATGTGAGTGCTTAAACTGGGTATATACCCCTGTTTGATTTTTTTTTTTTTACCAGAGCACTGCTCAGCTATAGTGTGGGGGACTGAACCTGGCACTTTGGAGCCTCAGGTGCGAGAGTCTCTTTGCATAACCATTATGCTACCTACTTCCCGCCCCCACAGATTATTTTTTAATGCAATGCTAAGAATGAATCCCAAGGTCTTCCACATGCATGCTGAACTACCTCCCCATTGAAGTTTTTATTCTAGATTATATTTAGTGAGTCAGAGAAAATGAGAAGATTGGGGGGTATTAGAAATAAAAAAGACCAAAGAACCCTTCCATCTTCCCAGAGGTTCCTTTGCTGTTATCCATGTGGTCCCATGTGGTGGCAGGGATTGACCTCAATCTGTCCTGAATGGTATGACAAATGTTTTGCCCACTAAGCTATCTCCCATCAATTTCACTTATCTATTAGCCATATTTGAGTGTTCTCTAGGATAACTTCTTTTCAGATACAGACAGAAAGAGAAATGGATGCTTGGAGAGAACCACAACACTGAAACTACCTTCAATGCAGTGGGGGTCAAGCTCAAACCTGGATCCTACACACAGTGAAGCAGCATACTATCCAAGTGAGTTTATTTTATTTAACGTTGGAAAAGAGAGACCAGAGCATTACTTTACCACATTTGGTGACAGAAATTAAGTACAGGACTTCAAACATGAAAGTCCTGTGCTCTACATGCTAAACCACCTCCATGGCCCTTAGAGTATATTTTAGTTCCCCCCCACACACACACACACATACACACACACACACACACCTGCTCAAGTCTTCACTCCCTGGATATGACCTTGTTTGTAGGGAGGATCTGTTAAGGTGAGATCACTAGGGGGGCTCCAGATCAACATGACCAGTAGTCTTACAAAAAAGAAGAAATGTGAACACAGACACAAGGATTAATCCAGGTGGCAGTGGAAGGAGAGACAGAATGACACATCCACAAGCTGAGGAATACCAAAGAGGCTACCGCTTCCTGAGGCAGGTAGAGAGGCCTGGAGAAGATTTTATCCCAAAATCTTTTTGTGTTGTTGTTGTTGCACTGTGGGCTTTACTACTCCAGGCTGGCTTTTCATACAGAAAGGCAGAGAGAGAGAGAGAGAGAGAGAGAGAGAGATTGTAACACCCAACATCAGAACTTCCTTGAGTGAAGTGGGGGACAAATTTATACCTGGGTCATGCCCATGGCTAAGCAAGTGAACTATCTTGCTGGCCTACTCGGCTGACACATTGATCCTGCACTTCTAGCCAAAGAATTGTGAGAGGATGATTTCTGCTGCCTCAGTGTCCAGCCTGGGGTACTCTGTGATAACACTCTGCAGACTTAGACACCAGCTCTTCAAAGTTCCCTTCAAGCTGGAAGCTGTTTGAACTCTTCTATCTCCCCCTTCAGAACCCACGTCCCAAGAACACAGGCAGGAGCTCCAGATGGAAAGACATCAGTTCATTTGGGCCTGGCCCACTGAGCCACTTGTAGACCTTGATGCCTCTGACAGTGACAATGGTCACAAATGTTTCTTGCCACAAAGGAGCTAACAGCCAACTAAAAAGGAGAGAAAGAGAAATGAATGAAATAAAGGCTACAGAAAGAAACACAAAGATGGTTTAGAGATTCAGGGGGTAGTAGCTTCCTTGGCTGCCTGAATCCTGGTTGGTTGGTTCCATCATAAGCACCACTGAGGAGACCCTTAGAAAAGTGGTGGCTCTTTTCTCTTCCTGAGCACATTGGATGAGACCATACTGGGAAGTTGGTAGTCCAGCTACCCTACTCCACCTCTGAAAGTCTGAGATCCACTGTGGTCCCAACTTCATGCCCCTTTCTTCCATGGCCCTGCATATGGCACTGAGATATGGAAAGGCTGGTCATCTCCCCACCTCAGAGTTGCTTGTCCTCCTGTATAGATGAGCCTATTCTACTCCAGACTCTGTGGTCAGAGTAAGAATTCCAGAACTTTCTAGCAGGGACGATTCCCATCCCTCCTTTTGTTTCTTTTTTTTTTTTTTTTTTTGTTATTTTAGCTGCTACAGGGTAAGATTTTACAGTCTCAGTCAGCAGGCTACAGGGTTTCTTCTTCTTTTTCTCAGATGTTCATGTCAATCAGAGACCTGATCTTTCACCACAGAACTGAGAAGACAAATCTGGTCCATAAACAACACATTTCCCAGCAAGGAGTCTGGCTAACAAGGCCCAGAGGTCTCCTTGATATGGAAAAAGCAGTGCTTCCTGTGACTGTGCACCTACTGCTGCACATGCGGGCAGCCAGCTCCACAGGCAGGACACTGAAAATCACTCCTTTCTGCAGAAGGAGGAAGGAGAATGCAACTGTGTTCAGCACCAAAGATTGATTTCTGCAAGCACACAGAGGTAGCCTAGTCTGAAGGGAAGGGAAGCCAGGCATGCATGCTCCCAGGAGGGAGGGAGGGAGGGACAGATAAAAGGTCAGGAGTAGCATAGGGCACGGAGAGAAGGAGCAGGCTCCCAGAGAAAGAATAAACTCTGTGCTGTGAGCAGAAATACCCAACACCTCCTTACTCAATAGCTACCTGAGTGTGACTGCATCAATAAAAAATATAAACAGTGTAAAAAGTCACAAAGCAGAGATGAGTTTATTACTAATTATAAGAAGCTTGGAATGGCCTAACTCCTCATAAAAGAAATGAAGTCCATTTTTAATATTTGCTTCCATGACTTTTGAATAATAGGCAAATTTACTTCAAGGTCACATCTTATTTATCAAGTCAAGGATTTTAGCTCTAGATTCAGAGGGGAAAACAATGCAAGAGCCCACCCCCTCTGCTGGAGAAGAGAAGTGCTGAGACCAGAGAGTTCCTCACTCTTAGTTCCCTGGATACAGTTTTCCAATACCCCTTTATTATCAGAGGAGGGGACTCCTATGTCCATCAACCTTCCAAAGACCAGGACTCAACCCTTCATTGTGAAAATGGGCCTGCAGTTAACTTATTCACTTTCCCCATAGTAAACTCAGTCTCTGTGCAGCTCTCCAAAGGGCCAGTGAGGACTGGGGTGGGGTGGGGGAGGTAGCCTTCTGGAAAACTGAGGTTGAGAGGGGGCCTGAGGAGTACAGCACTAGGTACCCTGCTCAGACACTAACTGGTAACCTTGAACTCTGTTCAGCAAGTACTAGGTGTCAGGCGCTTTATACTGCATCCTCCTGGAACATCTAATAGACAAGAATTCAGATCATCATCATCATCACTACTTCATATTTTTAAGTATTTAATTTACTTTAATTATGATACACACAGAGAGGGAGAGAGAGATAGAGATGATAGAAAGATAGATAGATAGATAGATGATAGATAGATAGATAGATAGATAGATAGATAGATAGATCAAGACCAGAACACTGCTTACTTATGATAGTTCTAGGGATTGAACCTAGGACCTTTGGTGTCTCAGGCTCAAAAACATTTCTTTATAACCATTATGTTATCTTCCCAGCCCTATTTCTATTTTTATATGAGTGGAAATCAAGAGGGAGAAATGTGAAGTAACTGGCCCCAGCTCACCAAGTTAACATGTTGCAGAGACAAAGTTCAAATCCTTATCTTCTCTAACTTGTGTTGAACCCTGCCCTATTTCAGGAAGGGATCCAGGGATGGAGAAAGAGAAGAAATGATATAACAAAGAAAAATAAAGAATGGAAGGGAGAAAGAAGAGGTAAGAAAAAGGAGAAAGAAGTGAAGAGTAATAAGCAGGAGGAGAGGAAGAGAACCTATATTGATATTTCAGGTTATAACTCAGTGAAAATGGGCAGATTTCCCAGCCAGATTTTAGACACCAGAGGTAGAACCAGAATGCCCTTCCTTGAAGTTCAAAATGCTTTAAGGCTGATGACATGAAACTGAAACTTGGATTCTCTGTATCTAAGCTCAACTCAAGTGCAAAGAAATTTCTGAGCCCAGTGTTGAGTATCCACATTTACAGACTCTTGATATGAGGCTCAGAAAATGCTTACACTTGAGTTGAACTTAGATACAGTGAGTCAACTGGACCTAATCTTACACGTAGGCCCTGGCCATCCACTGCCATGTATGCAAAACTGCTGCATCTCAAGAATGCCCCTATTTTCTTCAAGCTGTCAAGTGACCCAGCACTGTAGGTAGAGGTGGCCAAAAATCCAGGAGTAAAGCTGCTTCCTGGGAGGTGGCACAATGGCAGAGCTTTGGACTTGCAAGCATGAGGTCCCAAGTTTGATTCCTGGCACTGCATATACTAGCATGATGCTCTGGGTGTTCTCTCTCTTTCTCCTTCCCTTTCTCTGCTGCCTGCTTCTTTTGACATTGAACTCCTAAATTGGTGGGGCAGCTCTATTAATGGGGAGTCACTGAAGACCCAACAATAGCCTGCCTCATGAGTGAGATAATAAGAGCTGCATTGTTGAGTGTTCCCTTGATGTCAGGCTCGGTGATAAATGTTTCACAGGTTTCTCACTTTCTACCCACAATTTTCAGCTTGTTCTTCATTGGGGATTCAGGATCACCTTTTAAAAATGCAATATGTATGGAGGTCGGGCTGTAACGCAGTGGGTTAAGCAAATGTGACGCAAAGCACAAGGACCAGTGGAGGGATCCTGGTTCAAGCCCCCGGCTCCCCACCTGCAGGGGAGTCACTTCACAGGTGGTGAAGCAGGTCTGTCTTTCTCTCCCGCTCTCTGTCTTCCCCTCCCCTCTCCATTTATCTCTGTCCTGTCTGGCAACGATGACACAATAAAAATGATGATAATAACCACAACAATGGTAAAACAACCAGGGTAACAAAAGGGGAAAAAATGGCCTCCAGGAGCAGTGGATTCATGGTGCAGGAACCGAGCCCTGGCAATAACCCTGGAGGCAAAAAAAATGCAATATGTGACCCCTTGCCTGTTTTTTGATTAATTTTGCCACCAGCGTTAATGTTGGGACTTGAATATATACACAAAGATGATACCACAACTCGTTTTTTTTTTTTTTTCTTATAGGGACAGAGAGCAATAGGGAGAGAGAAGGGGAGATAGAGTGGGAGAAAAAGAGAGGCACCTTCCACAACTATGGACATCTAATCTTTGATAAAGGGGCCCAAAATATTAAATGGAAGAGGGAGGCTTTATTCAATAAGTGGTGCTGGGAAAACTGGATTGAAACATGCAGAAGAATGAAACTGAACCATTTTATCTCATTAGAAACAAAAATCAACTCCAATGGACCAAGGACCTGGATGCTAGACTGGAAACTATCAAATACCTAAAGGAAAACATTGGTGGAACACTTACCCACCTAAACCTCAAGGACATCTTTGATTATATAAACCCAATTGCAAGGGGGACTAAAGCAGAAACAAATCAATGGGACTACATCAAATTGAAAAGCTTCTGCACAGCCAAATAAACTATCACACATACCAAGAGACCCCTCACAGAATGGGAGAAGATCTTAACATCAGACATGAGACTAATCACCAAAATATAAAAATAACTTAGCAAACTTAGCAACAAAAAGCAAATGACCCTATCCAAAATTGGGCAGAGGATATGAACAGAACATTCTTTACTGAAGAGATCCCAAAGGCTAACAAACACATGAAAAATTGCTCCAGGTCACTGACTGTCAGAGAAATGCAAATTAAGACAACATTGAGATACCACCTCACCCCTGTGAGAATATCAAAAAGGACAGCAGAAACAAACATTGGAGAGGCTGTGAGGACAGAGGAACCCTTCTGCAGTGCTGGTGGGAATGTAAATTGGTCCAGCCTCTCTGGAGAGCAGTCTGGAGAACTCTCACAAGGCTAGACATGGACCTTCCATATGACTCAGTAATTCCTCTCCCAGGACTCCATAGCATGCAACCAGAAAGATATGTGTACACCTATGTTCATAGTAGCACAATTCATAATAGCTAAAACCTGGAAGGAACCCAGGTGCCCAACAACAGATGAGTGGCTGAGAAAGCTGTGGTATATATACACAATGGAGTACTATGCAACTATTAAGAACAATGAACCCACTTTCTCTGACCCATCTTGGATGGAGCTAGAAGGAATTATGTTAAGTAAGCTAAGTCAGAAAGATAAAGATGAGTATGGGATGATCCCACTCATAAACATAAGTTGAGAAAGAACAGAGAGGGAAACTCAAAGCAGGATTTGACTGAATTTGCAGTAGGGCACAAAAGTAAAAACTGTGGGTTAAGAGTGAGGGTGTATGTTCATGGGGCGGTCAATGCCAGCCCTTTAGCTTCATTACTCAGGTGAGAGCTTTCCTTTCATAGGGTTCTCTAATTCCATTCCAGGTGGTTCACTTCCTAACAAAGTCTCAAAACCTATATATAGACAGGTCCCATGAGATACAACATATGTTTACATGTATCCATAAATTATATACCTGAAAATATAAAATATATATCTGAAAGCAAAAGTACACAATAGTCTACAATAAGTCAGTATGAGTTTCATAATGAAACAATATCTACTTAGACTTAGATACCCTCCTCACCTATTTCCTATTACACTTCCCTCAGTCATGCCCAAGCTATCCTTATCATAGCAAGGACTATAAAAGCTGAATAAGGACAAGAGATTGGCATACTTTAATGATAACTCTTTAGTCACTGCCAGGCCACCCCATCAGCTAGGGCCCTATTCGGGGAGTCCTGAGATTCCCAAACAGACATGATAGGCCTAGACCTCGAGTAAATTGTTACCGGTCATCTCTATCAAGAACAACAAAATAGACCCCTTTGAGGACCTTGCCCTCAACTTGGATCAACAATGATAGAGAATTTCCATCCTTTGAAGGGAGGCTGGACAACATACTCTATGCTCCACATGAGGAAGATGGGTCCTGATATTGGGGCAGCTTGGAATGTTTCTACTCATGACCACAGAATGCGATGCAGAGGATGCAGAGGTCACATAGGCTCCTAAGCTGGGATGCAGAGGTCACATAGGCTCCTAAACAGGGATGCAGAGGTCACATAGGCTCCTAAGCTGAACATGGACCCCAGACCAGATCAGATCTATGGGGTCTACAGTCAACAATATTTATACACTGTTGGTATGCATGAGACCCCTTCTGTTTCATTTGGTTTAAATTCCCCCTGCTTAACACTATTCTATTTACATAACCACTTCATTCTATTTACATAACCACTGTTAACAAGCACCACCCTCCCTCCAGGGCATTAGTGGTTCAGTGATAGAATTCTCTCCTTGTCACACCCTGATCCTCTCCTTGTCACACTCTGATTTTCACCAGTCACTTTTCTCTCCACCCTCTCTATGTCACATCCTATTTCCACCCTACTTGGCAAGTATATATAAAGACAGCATTGTGAGTTTTATGGTACCTTGAGTTTAGCTTAGCTCGGCTTAGATTGTGCTGTGTCCTGCATGAATAAAGAGATACTGCCTACAGCTCAACCATGAGTCCCTGGTCGTCTGTTACCCTCCCGTGAAGCCAGCCCAGCGAAAACAACATAACCCGTCGAAAACAACAATACACCTTTCCCATATTTGGGAGCTACTCTCTTCCCTGATCCAGCTTCCTGGTCCTTTTTCCAGCCATGACATCATCTCCTCAGACAATAACTTGGCTCCACCTGTTATCAGATTTCAGGCTCAGGGGAAAAAAACTAGTATAGCTACAGGCCCTTTGGAAGATAACTAAAATAGGCCTCCTAGCTGTCTACAGAATGGAGACCCCCCTCCCAACTCTTCATCTGCACTACTCCAGCCTTTAGGTTCACGATTAGTCAACAACTTGCTTGGCTTTATATATTAACTCTCTTTTCAGCTACCAGGTTCCAAATGCTAGCATGATGCCAACCAGACTTCCCTGCCTGGACAGATGACCCCACCGTGTCCTGTTGCTCGGATTCCCCAGAACCCCATTCCACTATGGAAAGAGAGAGGCAGGCTGGGAGTATGGATCTACCTGTCAATGTCCATGTTCAGTGGGGAAGCAATTACAGAAGACTGACCTTCTACCTTCCGCATCCCACAATGACTTTGGTTCCAAACTCCCAGAGGGTTAGAGAACAGGAAAGCTATCAAGGGAGGGGGTGGGATATAGAGTTCTGGTGGTGGGCATTGTGTGGAGTTGTACCCCTCTTATCCTATGCTTTTTTCAGTGTTTCCTTTTTATAAATAAAAAAAGAAAGAGAGAGAGAGAAAGGGAGGCACTTACAATACTGCTCCAGCCCTCTTAAAGTGGTGACTAGGGACTTGAAAATGGGTCCTTGCACATGGTAACATGTAAACACAACCCCCCCCCCCCGCAACACACATTGCTGTTTAAAAATAACAAAACAGCCTCCAAACCCTTCTATGGTGTCCTGGAGCCCTTTATAAAGGGGGCAGTGTGGTGGCCTGTTGAATCTCACCTGGCTCCCTCATGTTTGCTAATGAGAGGATGACTGAACATGGCTAACATGGGCATCACGGCTCTGCTTTGCAAACAAAGGAACTGAGGCTCAAAGAGGTCAAGTAACTTACTCAAGGCTGCCCTTGAGGGCAGGAGGGTGAATGTAGAATCTGAGGTGCCAATGTGCAGCCTCATGATTTTTTTTTTTTTTTGCCTCCAGTGTTATTGCTGGGTCTTGGTGCCTGCACTACAAATCCACTGCTCCTGGAATCCACTTTTTCCCTTTTTTTGCCCTTGTTGTTTATCATTGTTGTTGTTACCATTATTGTTGTTATTGCTGTCATTATTGTTGATAGGACAGAGAGAAATGGAGAGAGGAGGGGAAGACAGAGAGGAGGAGAGAAAGACCTGCTTCACTGCTTGTGCATCGACTCCCCAGCTTCTAGGGAGCCAGAAACTCAAACCAGGATCCTTAAAGCCGGTCCTTGCAGTCCTTGTACTTTGCGCCATGTGTGTTACCACCACCACCACCACCCCCTGCCAGCTGTTCGGCTCCTTGTCATCAGGAATCCTGACAGTCCCTTTGAGTCCACGGCAGGTGAATTTAAGAAGGAAGGCTGGGTGTTTGGAACAACTGCTCCCTGAAGCACTTGTGGGGAGGGGAAGAAATGAGAGGGCAAGAGTCCCCAGGGGCATCTGGCTCCCTAACTGATTCTTCTTAATGACACAATATAACCTCACAGGACCCTGGTTTTATTCCCTATCTCCCTGTGAATCAGGAAACCTAGCCAACATACTGGGCCTATTCCCAACACTATCTTTCACTGGGCTCTGTAAGATGCCAGAGCAGGTGAGCTCCAGGGAGTGGCAGGGAGCTGTGGCAGGGGAACCACAAAGACTGGCCTGCTGAGTGTGGGCCATCCAGCAGTAGCTCACATGAATCAAGGACTCATAGACATCATCATTAAATCCTCATCCCAACCCTAAGAGGCATGCACTGCAGTGACCGAAACACAGAGGAGACAGGCTCAGAAAGGTGAAGCAACTTGTCCCCAGTCACATAGTCAGGAAGTGGAAAAGTCAGTATTTGAAGGTGGGTTAAGGTAACTCCCAATGCCCTGCTCTTAGCCAATTTCTTGCAAAGGGAGAGCATCCTGGGTAGCCACAGCACTGGGCTCAGGTACACCAGGGGCACCCTCATGGTGTGGTTATGGGGACTGAAGAGGAAGTGGTAGACATCACTACCTCTAGGAAGTGGTAGAAATTGCTTTCTGGAACAATCTGAGAACCCTCACTTGCAATTCAGTGAGGAAGATGGAAATAGAAATTCTGGAATGATGGAAAGACAAGCTTCAAGAGGCAGGTCTCACTCAAGGTCACCAGTGGGACTAAACTTAGGATGGAACAAAAACTGCATGAGAGCTGGGATGGGCACATTTTCAGGGACCAATCAGCTCCCCTTGTCCTAAGATGCCTGTAGGACTTCACTCTCTTCACAGGCAGGCCTAGCCACATTGGCTGAACATCCCAGCAACAGCCCTGACATAGAGTCTTCATTACTTCCCCCATCTCTGCTTAAGCTCTTGCCAGCATTTTGGAGAATGGGTAACCTTGTCTGTCTCTGGGAAACCCACAGTGATGCCACCACCACCACCGTGTCCTCCTGAAGGGGAGAGATGAAGGAAAATTGTGTAGAAACAGCTGTGGGGAATGCTGAGGAAGAACTTTCCAGAAACAGGGAATAGCATTGCAAAATCCCTGGGAATTTTTTAAGGGTCATCAAGGAGGCCAGAAGGAGCACCAGGGAGCTAGTAAAATTGGGACTGGAGCACAGGCTGCTCAAGGCAGTGGGGAAGGTCACAGCAAAGTAGAGGATTTTATTTGAGGGCAGTATCTGGCACAGAGGCATTTTATAGAGGGATAAATCACCTTCCAGTCCATGTATTGGCTACCAAGTGAATTGCAATAAAAGACCTGGGAAATAGCTTGCTCAGTGGAGTTCATGGGCAATGACCCCCTCCCCCCGCCCCGCCGCCACCACGTATGAGCACCATGACAGAGGGAGGGGCAATAGAGCAGTGCTGTGATGTCTCTCTTACTTTTCTGTCTTTCACCCACTATCTGAAAAAAGAAAAGAAGAAGAAAGAAGATAAAATAAAAAGGGAAATGAAAGGAAAGGAGAGAAGAGAAAAAGAAAGAAAGGAAAAAGAATGCCAGGAGAGGTAGATTGTGTAGACATGAAGTGAGATCCTGGAGGCGAAAAAAAAAAAAAAAAAAAGAGGAGGAGAGAAAGAGGAGGAAGAACAGGAAGCAAAGGAAGAGGAAGAGGAGGAGAAAGATAGAAGAGAAATAGGAGGAAGAAAAGGAGGAGGATGAAGAGGAAGAGGAGAAGGAAGAAGAGGAGAAAGAGAAAGAAGTAGAGGAAAAAGAGGAAGAGAAGGAATAGGAGAAGATTATAGTTAGGAGCCAAAGAGAGAGTTCATCGGTTTGGGTACCTGTTTTTCCATATATGTGCTATAGCACCTGAGGAAACTTTGGTTCTTTAGTATCTATCCCTCTCTCTGCCTGTGTTAATAAAAAAAAAAAGCAGTCCAAAGTAGTGAGTTCCTAGCTCCAACTAAATAACAAACAAACAAAAAACACCTCCTATCTAGCCTCATATTCCACTGGTAAAAGTTATAATAAGCTTGAAGTGGGAGAAAGGATTCTGTAGTCCAGTGGAAAACTGAATGGGGCTTGAATTACATTCTGGGAACAGTTGTCAGGGTTGACTAAGTGCTTTATTTTTTTCTTTTTAAAATATATTTTTATTTGTTTTGTTTTTAAATTTCTTTATTGAGGAACTAATGTTTTACATTCAACAGTAAATACAATAGTTACTAAGTGCTTTAGATGAGGCCAAGAGGGAAAGCTAAAAATCCAGGCTGTCCTGGCTTTTAGAAAAAATGGATGAGGAAGACTTGGAAATAATGGGTTCAGTGGACATACAGAGAGTTCCTTTTGGGATGACAGAAGACCCAGTGGGGGTTGTATTGTTATATGGAAAACTGGGAAATGTTTTGCATGTATAAACTATCATACTTAACTGTCGAGTGTAAAACATTAATTCCCCAATAAAGAAAAATTTTAAAAAGTTCCTATGGTTGCATTAAAGTTAGGTGACTCATTAGACATGTGAAGAGAAGGTGCTAGCAAGTGCTGTACCCAGGAGCCTGAGGTTCAGGGGGGAGTTAGAACTTGAGAACTAAGTGGGGGGCTATTGCTATGAAGGCAGCCTTTTATGATTTAGATGGGTCAGCACAGGCATGGTGTTTGCCATGTGTATGGATGAGAAGACCTTGACTTTGAGAGGTAAACTTGAATCTGGGTCAACTTGGACAACTTGACCAAGTGCCAGATGACCCAACAGTTCCTCACCACTGAATTCTCCCTGTCTGTCCCCTTAACTGGAACCTGGAACTTACAGCTTCCCTGGAGGCAGCAGGCACCTTGGTGACAAACTGTATGAACCCTGTGGCATCTCCCATTTTGCTCCTGGGTGATTATGGAGGGAGGAGATATTTGCACCAAATTCTCTTTTCTTTCAAGAACAGGTTATGTGTCTAGCAAGGAGAAGGTGGGGCTTCAGAAAGACCCAGAATAGGACATACAAAAGGAAAGCTCCTGGGGTCTGGGGAGTGGTGCAGCTAGTTATGTGCACATGATGCAAAGCACAAGGACCAGCTTAAGGATTCTGGCTCAAGCCCCAGCTCCCCACCTGCAAGGGGGTCACTTCACAGGTGGTGAAGCAGGTCTGTAGGTGTCTATCTTTCTCTCCCCCTCTCTGTCTTTCCATCCCCTCTCAATTTCTCTGTCCTATCCAACAATAGCAGTAACAACATCAACAACAATAATAATAATAACAACAACAACAATAAACAACAAGGGCAACAAAAGGGAAAAAATGGCCTCCAGGAGCAGTGGATCCATAGTGCAGGCACTGAGACCAAGCAATAACCCTGGAGGGAAAAAAGGAGGCGCTCTACTCCAGCACAAGTCCATACTGAGACCCCTCTTTGCAGGAACAGCCCTGGAATGAGGCTAAGTGACCCAGAGAATTTGTGGCTTTTTCTAAGATGCTGAAAATTCCCTTCCCATGAAGGGGAGCACTGGCTGAAGAAATTTTTCTGGAATAGAAACCATAAAGGAGTGACCAATGGGACTCAGAAGAGTCATCAGTGCGGCCATCATTGTGCTGTGCCCCTAATAACATCCAGCAAGAGCCTTGTGCCAACACCAGGACAAAATGCCTACAACAACACAATTTGTTGGCTTTATGGAGTTTACAGAATAAAGAAGCTTCTAGACATCACCCTTTTTAAGGAAGTGTCAGGGCACCTGTGCCATCAAACTTCCAAGGTAACAAAAGCTGTGTCCCTCTCCCTGGATGAAACCCTGAGCCACTTTGCCAGTAGCTGGCAGACAGTCAGTGCTGGGCAGGGTGCCATGTGAAGCCCTCCTCCCTCCTCTTCACATGCTAGTCCTTCATCCTTCTTCTGCCTCTTCTGTTTCTCTTCCCCCTGCTCTGTTCCTTCATCTTGCCATCTTTCCTCCTGTCTCTCTGGAATCTCTACACCCAGGGCAGGAGGCTGAGCCCATCCACTTATTCCATCAGCTTTTGTCTTGGCTGCCCTGAACCCGGCATTTTCCTGATGGTTTCAATTTTCTGCTCTTCGCTCTCCTATTTTATAGTGGTAGTATTAAAAAGCAAAAGCATATCACTTTGTTCTCCTTTGTATAAAAACTCCTCTTTCACTTGCTTGTGCTCTCCATGCTCCCCTGGTTGGAGGCTCATGATTCGGGTGTAATAATGCTCTGTTTACACTTGCCATAAATGTCAAGCCCAAATTATATACTGCAAATACATCTTATCCTGCAACTTGGGGATTTATGCACAGCTCCTAGTGTGGACTTAAGAGGCTCCCAAATGACTGTAGCTCCTGGCAGGCTGGCCCATCCCATGTGACAGGGACAGCAGAAAGGAAAGAACAATGCTTGCATAGAATCCTGTTCCCCAAATCAGCGTTTTCAATCATTGCCGTGATTGGAAGCTAGACTCAGGTCACAGACACAGGCCAGTTTACAGCCCTGCAGAGTGGGCCTGGGTCTTCACATTTCCCTGATGAAGGAAGAAGGTCCTAAAGGTGGGCACCCTGGTTTGCCTCCTCCTCTGCATTTCTTGAAAGCCTTCTGGCCCTTTTGATCAGCCTGGCCTTATCTATGCAGCCTGCACTGCCTGGGTCAGGAGCTCAAAGGGTTTCCTGGCCTTCATGCTACTGGAAGCTCCTACCTGGCTATTTCCAGCTCCCTGAAGGTCTGGCAGCACAGCACTAAGATTAGAAGGTGGAAAGCTTCCCACTTCTGTGTGGTCCCCAAATTAAAGTGATTCTTCAGTCCCTGTGTTGGTGCCCAAGAAGATATATGGTTGCTGAACCCTATCCCTGAGAAAATGTTCCATTTGGCAAGGACCTTGATTCCTAGTGCCCAGCCCTTACCACTTGGCCCCACAATTGCTTGTGTCCCTGGATACCAGCCCTGTCACTTACAATGTCCTCATTTAGAGGGACCCCAGAGTGCCATCACTGGAGTGAACCCTGCCTATGACAGACCTGGAGGACTCAGTCAGGATAAAGGAACCACAAGCCATTCCTTCTTCCTCACCCCAAGGGAGAAAATAAAACCCTGGTAGAAGCTGGTAGACCTGGTTCCACGAACTATTGTGCCTACACAATGTATGCGTATGCATGTGTGTTTGTGTGTTACATGCACATGTACCCACATCTTCGCATACCACTGTGACTCCTTTGTATACTCCTTTCCTGTTCTACACTATTATGTAACTTGGAGCCAGAAGTCTTGGGAGGTAGATTTGGGCTGCATAAAAGAAAAGATAAAGGAAAAGACAGGAAAAGGAAAGAAAGGAAAAGAAAAGAAGGGCTGTGATAGTTGGGACTTCCTATTTAGAAAGGAGCTGCAGAGGTGAGAGACCTTCATCACAGGAGGCTGGCAAACTAAGGCCAAATGATGGCTGCTGCTCAGTGACACCAGAATGAACTGGATGACATTTTGCCAATCTTCAAGTACCTCCAGAGACAGAAGGGCATAAAATGAACAAAATCAAAGATGTCATTACAGGGCTTTGTTATGCCTGTGGCCACGTGACCAGGTTCACAGGGGTTCGGATAGCTGAAGAAGCAGGAGGATGGCATGAAGAAGTTGCTCAGGGTATGTTTCCTGAGGTCCAAGGTGCAGGGCTAACATGATGCCCTTGTTCATAACACCAAGTTTCACTCAGTGTGAGAAGGCAAGCACAATGGGGTAGGCAATGTAGGAGAGAGGCCAGTGGTCTCATGATGGCTGGACTGGGCCTGGACATCTGTCATGGTGAGGTGGAGAGGAGGGTCTTCCACAGGACCCACAGGTATGACAGGAATGAGGTCCCCCCACACTATGGTAGACTCCAAGGCAAGCTGATCCCGAGCCTCCAAACTTCCCTCCAGCCAGAATGCCCATTTGTACTCATTGAACCAGAACAGGAATAGGCCTGCTGGTTGAAGGCGAGAGGCTGAGGATGATGTGTGGCTGGTTATGGTCACTTTAACAAACAGATATAATGTCCCTGGCCTCCATGCCATTCTGGGTTGGTATGTCTTCCCCCCCAAAAAATGGTTACTGAAATCACAGCTCCCAGGGGTTGGGGTGATAACATGCAAGAGATTTTCATGCCTGAGACTCTGAGGTCACACCTTCAATACCCAGCACTACCATAAGCCAGAATTGAACAGTGTTCTGGCTTATTTTTGTCTCTGTCTCTCTCTGTCTCTCTCTGTCTCTCTGTCTCTCTCTCTCTCTCTCTCTCTCTCTCTGTGTCTTTCATTACAATAAAATAGTGGACAAAAGAAATCCCATCCTTCAGTATGTGAATGTGACATGGGTTTTTGTGGTCAATCATTTTTTAAAATTTTTATTTATAAAATGTAAATATTGACAAAGCATAGGAAGAAACAGGTATAGTTCCACACAATTTACACTACCAGAATTCTGTAACCCATCCCCTCCCCTGATAGCTTTCCTATTCTTTATCCCTCTGGGAGTATGGACCCAGGATCATTATGGGGTGCAGAATGTAGATGGTTTGGATTCTGTAATTGCTTCACCATTGAACATGGGCTTTGGCAGGTTGATCCACACTTCCAGCCTGTCATTCTCTTTCCCTAGTGTGGCAGGGGTCTGGCGAAACCAATCATGTTAAGTGAGATAAGTCATAAAGGCAAAGACAAGTATGAGATGATTCCATTCATAAACAGAAGTTGACAATGAAGAACAGAAAGGGGAACTCAAAGCAGAATCTGACTGAGTTTGGAGCATGGCACCAAAGTAAAAATCTCTGGGTGCAGGATGAGGGTAGATGGTCAGCTTCACTGTGGTGGGGGGTGTGGGGAGATACAGACCTTTGGTGGTGGGAATGGTGTTAATATACACTCCTATTAACTTATAGTCTCACAAATCACTATTTAATTAATATGAGAGGGGAAAATGGATCAAATGTCTCAAACTTTTTGATGCATAGACCATACCTCTTAGTATTATGTTCCTTCACTCTAAGCATTCAAAACTTCTAAGAGGTCAATCATTTTACAATGAGGTGATTAAGGTGGGTCTCCATCCAGTTTGATTGGCTTTCTTAAGAAAAGGGAACATTAGGATACAGAGAAAGACAAACAGAGAAAAAAGGTTTTTAGAGACCCATCTTCAAGCTACAAAAAACCCAAGGTCCTAGGATTTGGGAGAGAGTCCCAGAGTTGTTTCTTCCTCCCACTCCTCAGGAGGAAACAACCCAGCCAGTACACTGACTTCAGACTTTGTTCAGGCCTCCAAATTGTGACATGGTACATTTCTGTTGTTTAACTCACTCATTCTGTGAACTTTGCTAAGATAGCACCAAGAAACCAAAACTGACAAGCACCCAAACCTGATTCCACTGTCTTTGCTTAGTATGCAGGAAGAGAAACTGAGGCATCCCAGACTGGATAAGGGGTTTATCCTGATATTTTAAGGTCAGTAGTGAATGGGAAAGGCTTTGGAATGACTGAAATGCAAACCCTACTACATCATTTTCTTGTTGTGTGACTTTCAGCAAGTTCCCTACCTCTGAATTCAAGTCTCCACATGAAAAAGGATGGGGGTATCAATAGTATATCTTTCACAGCACCATAGCAGGGATTACAAAATATTTGTAGGAAGACACAGTAAGTATACTTCCTGACACACAGCAGTTGGTCAGGTTTTTAGACTGTGAAGAAATAAATACATTCCAGGGCCATGCATTGGCATACCTGGTAGAGCACACACATCACCATGTACAAGCACCTGGGTTCAAGCCCCCAGTTGCCTTCTGCTGTGTGTGTGTGTGGGGAGTTTCAGGAACAGTTAAGCAGTTTTGTAGATATCTCTCTCTTCCTCTCTCTCTCTCTCCCACTTTTCTCTAGTTCTAGCTCTATTAAACAAAAGAAAGGGGAAAAAACATCCTTAGAGGGGAGCAGAGAAGTCTATGTAGGCATTGAGACCCAACAAAAACCCTAGTGGCAAGAAGGAGGAAGTGGAGGAGGAGGAGAAATAGGTATGCACTCTAGTGCTCTCCCACAACAAGGCTGACACAAAGCAAGATACAGACAGATTCCCAGCCACCATAGAGATGTACTCCCAGAGAGTTGTTACCTTGACTATCTGACCATCAAATTTTCCCCAAGTAGAAGCATATTCACTCAAGAGGGACCTATGCAGCATTGTCCAGAGCATTTTTAATATGAGAAAAGCACTATCAGCAACTAGATAGAGTCAGCAGGCATAGTTAGGGTTCTTGATACCCGCTAAACAGAGGCAACTCTGTGTAGGATCATTATTTGCTCACAAAAGTAGCCCCTGGGTCCATGGGAATTGGATATGTGCTATGGACATTATGTCACCCCCCACTTTGTATGCTGAACCCCCAACACCACTGAATGTGGCTATATTTGCAGATGGGGTCTTTAAGGAGGTGATTTAGCTACAATGAGGTCCCAAATAATGGTAGGCCCTAGTCTGACATGACTAGCATGCTGACAAGAGGAGTTGGGACACAGAGGGGTGACCACTTGAGGACATGGGGTGAAGATGTCCTTCTACATGCCAACAAGAGAGGCCTCAGAAGAACAAGCCTAATAACAGCTTGACCTTCGCCTTGTGGTATCTGGAATTTGCAGGGAATAAATTCCTATTATTCAAGTGCCTAGTCCACAGTCTGCTGTTATAGCAGTCAGTCCCAGGAAACTGGGTGGCTAGACAGAGGGTACCTGCCGAAGTTGATGGTTCTGCAATGAGGAGGGCAAAAAAAGACAGGCCAGGGAATGACAGTCCTTCCTCTTATGTCTCCAGAGACAGGCTGGGATTGAGTGTCTGAGCGTTGGCATTGGCAGGCTGATAGGCGGTAATTAACCATTGCAGGCAGTTCCTCTCCCCCTCAGATGCTGTGGGATATTGTATGAGCCTCCATTTTGCTGACTTCGGAGAATGGAGTGGCGATAAATAAATGTAAAGCACACTGGCGATGTGTGAAATGATGCTTCATCTAATTATCACTATTCCATGGTGTCATTAACATATACTCGAGGAGAATGGTAATGACTTTTACGTTTATAGCACAGCACAGATTTGCCATCTTAAGCCCAGAGCACAGGGGCATGGTATTCCCTAGGATGGAATTTTTTTCTGAGACAAATGATAGGATTACACAACAAGGTAAGAAGAAATGACTTACTGTTGCCAAATTGCAAAGCACAGAGTAATGACCCAGAGGGATCCATGAAATCTCAAAGATGACTGGAAAATCCAAGAAACAAGGAATGGTACCACTGATAGGTACCAGAGGGATATTTCTGGAAAATCATTCCTAAGTCACAGATTTCCTTTTCTACTTACTAAGAGTCATAAAACTATGCCTACAGATGGTTCTTCCTTTGATGCTTGAAAGTTCATGACATCCCTGAAAGTCACCCTTCTGAATCCAAGAGGTGGATGCTGCTTAGACCAATGCTAGACTATTCCCAGTGGTTCCTTATTTCAGGGTTCCTATTATTTCACTTTCTCTGTTTTCTTTTTTTATTTTTGGATAGAGACAGAGAGAAACTGAGAGGGAAGGGGTAGAGAAGGAAAGAGGGAGAGAAAGAGAGAGAAGGAGGGGTAGAGAGAAAGAGAAAGAGACCTATAGCACTGCTTCACCATTTGTGAAATTCTACCCCTTCACACACACAGATGGGGACAAGAGGTTTGAACTGTGGCCCTTTGCATTATTACATGTGTACTCTATAAGTGTGCCACCACTGACTCTTGCTTTCTCTCTTTCCAAACTGGAACAGAACATAAAATATTTTAGTGAACTGACAATTTGACAGTTCTACTTGGTGTGTTCCTGTCCCTTTCCAAGTGCTGCTGTGATACTCAGAAATCCACCATGTGTCTTCCATGCCCCCTGCCCTCCCAAGGAACAGGTGGAGGTGGCCTCGATCAGTACAGATTCATGGTGTTGATAGGTTAAGGACAGGCACATGATCCCAGGGCAATTAGTCAGCCAGTCAGCCTTGGTCAACTGGGCTGATGTGAGGGCTCAACCATTCCTTCCTTTGGAGCCAACTAGGAAAGGGCTTAAGGGTGAAGCAATTTGCAGTCGAAATGGAGGCTGAGGAGTTACCTTGGCCAGAAGAGCTGAAATGGCACCAAGGGAAATCAAGAGGAAATCTGAGGAAGTGGATACCACCAGAAGGAAGACAAGTCATAAAGGAAAATAAAGAGGGTCATTGCAGCAAGAATATAGGAGACAGGAGATATGTTTGCCACATGGAGAAAGAAGCAGCTGAATGGTGGGCACAGCTCCTGACAGCTCCTCATCACAGCTGCCATGGCCTGGCCTTACCCTCCACCCTGGCTTGTCAAACTCCTCTTAAGGTGTTATTCTGGGTTAAATGGTGGTCCTCTCCAAAATATGTCCATGTCTTCAGACTCAGAACCAACTGGTGAGTGTGGTCTCATCTGGGAACAGGGCTTTTTTTAAAAAAAAAAAAAAGAGTTTATTTATTCATGAGCAATTATAGGAGAGAGAAAGAACCAGACATCACTCTGGTACGTGTGCTACCAGGGATTGAACTCGGGACCTCATGCTTTAAAGTCCAAAGCCTTATCCACTGCGCCACCTCCTGGACCACTGGGAGCAGGGCTTTTGCAGATTAATAATTAAAGAATCAAGATAACATCATGCTAGTCTTTAAATCTAATGAGAGTGTCCTCAGGAGGGACAGGAAAGGACACAGAGAAGAAATCCAAGGAAGAGACAGAGAACAGAAGGATGTATTTACAGGCCAGGGAATGCTAAAAGTAGCTGACAACACCAGAAGTCAGAGGGAAAGGCACAGGAAGATTTTCCCTCAGCTTCCACTGGGGACATTTCTGCCTACAGTGTGATTTTGGATTTCTGGACTTCTGAAGGTTTTTTTTTTCAGTGAGGAGGGTCATCTCTGATACTTTAGTGCTGTGGGCTATATGTTTTCAGATAGGAGAGTGGAAGAAAGAGAGAGACCATATACCAAGCCTTCCTTCAATAAGGTGGGGGCTGGGCTCAAACCTGGGTCTTGCACATGGCAAAGCAGAGCACTGTCCATGGAAGACATTTTGCAGGCATCTGGATTTCTGAAGTCAGAGAGAATATTTCTGGTGTTTTAAAGCACTTAAACTTCTGGTCCTTTTGTATGGGGAGTGTCACAAGTCATCTGAGCTCATCTTAATTCCTTGCAACCAAAAGACAAGCACCTTTTTAAAACCACAACCAATGGCCATACCCAGGGAGTAGCTGGACAACAAAGGCCTGTGGGAACCATGCTGTAATTCAGTCTTGTTTACTGCCACAGTCTGGAACTTTGGGCAAATCAGTTCCCTTGATGGAAATCAACTTTTATTTCAGAAAATAAGGGATAAGGGCCAGCAAAATATCTCACTTGGGTAGTGCACTACTTTGTCATGTGCCCCAGGTTTGAGTCTGGCCCACATTGCACTGAAAGAAGCTTTGGTGCTGGGGTGTCATTCATCCTTTCTATCTCCCTCTCTGTCTCTATGAGAGCGAGGGAGGGAGGGAGAGAGGGAGGGAGGGAGGGAGAGAGAGAGAGAGGGAGAGAGGAAGAGAAAAAGTAGGAGGAGAAGGAGAAGGATGAGGAGGAGGAGGAGAAGGAGCAGGAAGAGGAGAAGGATGAGGAGGAGAAGGAGGAGGAGGAGAAGAAGAGGAAGAAGAAGAAGAAGACAACAACAAGAAGAAGACAACAAGAAGAAGAAGAACAGGAACAAGAAGAAGAAGAAGAACAACAACAACAACAAGAAAATAAAAAGAGGCAGTCTGACTTCCCTGGGAAGATAACCTTACCAATGTGTCCTGGAACCCCACCTCCCAAGAACCCTACCCCAGGTAGGAAAGATAGAAACAGGCTGGGGGTGTGGATCGACCTGTCAATGCCCACGTCCAGCAGAGAAGTAATTACAGAAGCCAGACCTCCCATCTTCTGTACCCCATACAGATCTTTGGTCCATACTCCCAGAAGGATAAAAACTAGAGACCCTTCCAGTGGAGGGGAGGCCACATTGAACTCTAGTGGTGGGAATTATAAGGAATTGTACCCCTCTTATCCCACAGTCTTGTTGATCATTATTAAATCACTAATAATTTAAAAAAAAAAATAGTGAACCTTCCAATGGAGGGGATGGGATACAGAACTCTTTTTGTGGGAATTACATAGAATTGTACCCCTCTTATCCTACAATCTTACTAATAATTATTAAATCACTAGTAAAAAGCCTTTTTTCAATAAAAAAGAGAAGTCGCAGAAGAAGAGAGGAGGCAGAAAGGAACAGGAGGAGAGGGAGAGAAGAGAGAGGAGAAGGAGGAAGAAGAGGAGGAGAAGTAGGGAATAAAAAATGAAGGATAAACCTGGAAGCCTTTTCTTGATGGAATATTCCAGGTCTCACTGGAGATTTCTTTGAGGATGATGATAGGAGCAAGCCATGGCAAAGGGGACAAATCCTGATCCACTTATCTACTTATTAGAACTGTTTGCTCCTCTCTTCACATGCTCCTCAGACACTTGTTAGGAGTGAAGAGGTAGGGCTGCTCCTGTCTTAAAGAGCTGGGAGTCTATTTTATTATTTTTTATTTATTTTTTGCCTCCAGGGTTATTGCTGGAGCTCGGTGCCTACACTATGAATCCACTGCTCCTGGAGGCCATTTTTTTTCCATTTTATTGCCCTTGTTGCTGTCGTTATTATTATTGTTGTCATTGCTGTTGTTGTTGCTGGATAGTACAGAGAGATATTGAGAGAGAAGGGAAGACAGAGAGGAGGAGAGAAAGACAGATAACCGCAGACCTGCTTCACCACCTGTGAAGTGACTCCCCTGCAGGGAGGGAGCTGGGGGCTTGAGCCTGGATTCTTACACTGGTCCTTGTGCTTTGCTCCAAGTGCATTTAACCCACTGCGCTACCTCCCAGGCCCCAAAAGTCTTTTTTTTTCCCCAAGTGATGGTGAACCACCGGCTTCTGGGGAGGACAGGCTTTGAACCTGAGCTCTGTCTGCCTGCCTCAGAGTCCACAGGCAGAGCCACTACACCAGCTTGGCAGTCTTAGGGAGTCTTTTTTCCTGGAGAGGAACATGTGAGACTTTTCATAGGCTGTTCCCAAGTAGCTGATCTAGACAGGTCATCCCCACAGCTGGAAGACAGATGCATCGGTGCTGTTTGATTCAACCACAGAGTCTGATGGGGATATGGGACTCTCAGCAGCATGGATGGCCCGGTAGGGCAATCAAGAAATCAGAGGAGTGAAGAGTCCAGACTCTTCAGCAGTGTGAGTGCCTGCCAGAGGGTCCACCTGCCCTCAGACAGACAAACCAGCCCCTTTAGCTGTTAGAGCCCCAGGTCTCTACAGACCCCAGTATTGGAATAATAAATTCTACTAAAAATGATCCCACTTGCTCTGCTGAGTCACAGCTTCACTGTCTACTCTTTCTACTGAAAAGGCATTTCAGGGTGGGAGAAAAAAGAGGCCAAAGGGCACAGGTCTTCAGTTATAAAGTGAGTAAGTTCTGGAGAACTCTCATATTGCATAGTGACTCCAGTCTGGAAAACTCTGAGGAGGCTAGAAATGGACCAACCCTATGATCCTACAATTCCTCTCCTGGGGATATATCCTAAGGAATTAAGCACACCCAATACAAAAAGATCTGTGTGTACCTATGTTCATATGTTCAATTTTTAATAGCCCAAACCTGGAAGCAACGCAGGTGTGCAACAGATAAGTGGCTAAGAAAGTTGTAGCATATAAACATAATGAAATATTACTTAGCTGTTAAGAATGATGAATTCATCTTCTTCATCTCACTTTGGATGGAGCTTGAAGGAATCATGTTATGTGAGACAAGCCAGAAAGAGAAGGAAGAATATGGTATGCTCTTACACACACACACACACACACACACACACACGCACATATATATGTTGAAAAATAAGAACAAAAGGGAAAACACAAAGCAGAACTTGGACTGAAGTTGGTGTATTGCAACAAAGTAAATCTTTGTAAATCAAAGTAAATCTGGAACATGATGGTGGAGGAGGACCTAGTGAGGGTTGAATTATTATGTGGAAAAATGAGAAATGTTACACATGTATAAACCACTGTATTTTACTTTTGACTGTAAGACATTAATCCCCTAATAAAGAAATTTTGAAAAGAAAAATAAGAACAGAAGAAAAAACACAGAGCAGAATTTGAAATGGGTTTGGTGTATTGCACCAAAGTAAAGGATTCTGGGGTGGGGGTGGGGACACTCATATCATGGAGGATGATGGTGGAAAAGGACCTAATAAAAATAAAAATAATAATAATAAAATAATAATAATAAAGACTAGAAGAACTGATAAAAAAACTCTATAGCAACTAGAGAAATCACTCATCTGGTAGAGCACTGGGCTCACATGCCTGAAGTTTCAGGTTCAGTCTCTCACTTAGCATGTAACAAAGTCTGGCTTTTTTCTCCCCCATCTTTGCTTCATGTGAAACTTTCTCTCATGTATAATCAATAAAATAAATCTTTTTTAAAAATAAAAATCTCTATAAAATAAGGTTGAAAAGGTTCTCGACATTTTAAAAAGTGATACTGTTGGCAAGTGATGGATGCATCAACTCATTTTGATCACCATTTCACAATATATACATGTATCATAGTATCATGTTGTAACTCAAAACCTTTTATTTTCTTTTACTTTTTTTTTCTGCAATTGTGCTGATCAACTCTGACTTGGTAGTGCCAGGGATTAAATCAAGCCCTTTGGTGCATCAGGCATGAAAATCTTTTTGCATAACTATTATGCTACTTACCCAACTGAAAATCTATATTTTTGGCAAATTATATCTTGACATTGCTTTCAAAGCCAAAAGTGCAGTTCTTTAAAAATGCTTGACGATTATTATAATTCTGAAGAAATATTGGTCCAACTTTTAACAAGTGTGTAGCAGCCTGGTGATATCATACAACATGGAAGGATACTATACTCTGAAGAATACTTCAGAGTATATCCAGTTAGGCAGCACAATCTCACATGCTGATGCTCCAAAAAGAATTTTGGGTTTTTCTTGCCCACATGCCATATCCTCAGCACAAGGATATCACCAAACAATTACTTTTATATCTGGAGACCATTGATAAGAGGAAGGCTCTGAGAGATGGTCTAAACCATTGTCTGGTCCTCAATTCTATAAAGAAGTCATCTGAGGGTCAGACAGGGAAGGAAAGCTGTCCAGGGAAGGAAAGCTGTCCAAGTAGAGCCGAGACCAGAATATAGGAATTTAGTGCCCTGACTTTTTCCCTAGTTCTCAGCTTCTGGAGAAAGATGTGCTACTTCTTGGCTAGAAGAGGAATTAACTCATTCCAGGGACTTTCAAACATAACATCACTAATCCCATTTGAATCTAGACTTACATTCCTGCTGCAGCCACCTCTTCCTTTAACTGAATCCCTAAATTCAATCACCAGCTGGGCTGGTTCCTGGACTAGCAGGAGGGATCCCCTCACTCTGGCTAACAATGAATGGAGGGTTTCAACTGAGAACCTCGCTGCAGACCCATCACATCTTCGCAGGACCCAGCATTCCTGATGTATCTTACTCTTTCCCTCTTTCTTTCCACAGGTATAGTTGAATTTTTTGCACATTCTGGAGTATAACGCTGAAAGATCAGTTATAATATTTTAGCCAGAGTAATCACAGCCCATACAATTTAAATTCCACCTAGACGATAGCTCTCAAGCATGCTAATAAGGGATATGAACATAATGGGAATCTGGAGATAGCTCACCCAGTAGGGTGTACATTTTACC
Organism: Erinaceus europaeus; assembly: GCF_950295315.1. Taxonomy (NCBI): domain Eukaryota; kingdom Metazoa; phylum Chordata; class Mammalia; order Eulipotyphla; family Erinaceidae; genus Erinaceus; species Erinaceus europaeus. The sequence goes on along the minus strand of NC_080172.1, from coordinate 42,881,043 downwards.
ATGTATGAGGACTAGGTTCCAACCCCTGGCCACCATATGGGAAGACCTGCGTGGGGTAAGCTTTATAAGTGATGGATCAGTGGTGCTATGATGTCTCTCTCTCTCCCCCTCTCTGTCTGTCACTCTATCTAAAAGACAAAAATCTCTTGCCAGGAATGGTGGAATTATGAACTCTAATGATAATCCTGACAAAAAAAAATAGCTGAATATAATGAACTAGATTTTATCTCTAGGGCAGGGAATGAGGTAACAAGCAGTCACTCAGACTGGACATGGGCTTGAACCCAAGTTGTCAAACCGGAAGGTACCATGGTTCACTGGTTAACACATAAAGAGCGAGAGATGTGGAAAGTTAGTTGTAGAGTTAAAAAAAACAGTCTTCCTCCAGATATGACTAGGTCTCACTCAAGACCACCCCTACCCTCACTCTTGACAACTTCTCTGTACAATAAAAGGTCATCAAAATATGCCCACTATCAATGGCACATTAGAAGCAGATCACAGGAAAGGAGCTATCTCCATGTGATATAACATGAAAAGGAAATCAATGCCAGATAGATAGGTAGATAGGTATTGATAGATCAATAGATAGACAGGTACAGAATCCATGTGTCAACATCAAAACTTTAAGAAAAACTGAAGCAGACATCCTTTTGATGGACTTTGGGCCAGAGAAGTATTTATTTTTTTAATTTTTTAAACTTATTTAATTTTTTATTTTGTATTTCATTATTATTTTTTATTTTACAAAATTACATGTCATCAGAGATTTAAATCCATACAGTCTTCAGTCTCCCCACTGCAATCCACCACAGTTTTCCTAAGGTTGTAGATATAGGCTAACCATTATCTCTACAAGATTTCTGAAAGGAGATTTTAAAAAGTGAACTCTAAAATAAAACATTGATCAATTGCCTATATTAAATGTAAGATAATCTCTTTATCAAAAGTCATTTTGACTGAAAAGGTACAAACCTGAAAATAAAAGATATTTGCAACAACAGAGTCATAGCAAGAAATCATAAAGAATTATTAGAACAGAAGAGAGCTAAATTAATGGGAAAATGGGGAAAAGACTTGAATAATGGAAAAAAAAGAACAAGAAGAGGTTGAGAATCATAGGATGATAAGTACCATTTCACTCTTGATGAGGGAGACATAATAATAGTTTGATCACAGCCACATAATTTTTGTATCCATTCAGTGAAACTAGTGTGTAATCTGTGCCTCTGGGATCTAATCTTCTTCTTCAAGATAATGGATTCTGCTACCCCTCTTCTAGAGGTAAATTCTTGTTCTCCTTTCCTTGAATATGAGTTGACATAGGTGACTTGCTTTGCCAGTAGAATGTGGTGAAAGTGACAATCTCAGTTTCTTGTGCTGGTTGTAACAAACCTAATGGTTTCTACCACACATCTTAGAAAACTTGTTGGCGGGCAGGGAGAGGGACTTAAGCTTTCATTCTGGAGAAATGAAAAAAAACATTCAAGGAGGTTCTCCCATAGTTCCAATCCCAAGGGCTTGAGCCTTCTCTTGAGTCCTGTGAGTAACACATGAGTGATTGAGAGAGGAGGTTCGTGCCATAATATATGAGCCATCTTCCTAGCACATCTTCCCCCATGAGTCATCCTTATCCAAGTGCACTAGGAGACACATGTGCATCTTGGCAGTGCTTCTCACATAGCAAAATACTGAAAAAAACTGAAGGTCTAAGGGCAGGGGAAGAGTTCAGTAAATGGTGGCAGAATGGTGAAGTATTATACAGCTGCAATAATGAATGGGCATAGCTGTAAATATAAGTATATCTCAGTGACATAATGCCAAGTGACAAAAATCTAAGCCCTGAAGATCACAGGGAATTCAAGTTGTTTTTTTACAAAGTTGAAAATCTGGGCAATAATAAATATTCTGTTATTGGATATAAACATAAGTGATAAGACTGAAATAGCAGATAAGGGAATAGAAGCATGAGTTCTAGCCCCTGATGTTCTTGGGAAGAAAAGAAGTTGGGGAGGGATGAGCTTCCTCCCCCAGGGAACATGAAAGAACTACTTAAGCTGTTTCTATGATTAAACCAACCCTCTAAAGTAAACAGTCACAGTGTGTCATGAATTCAAGATTTTAATCCAATTAGTTTAATTCCCCCTCTGTTTCAAAAACAAACTCTTCACTGGACAGCAGTCCTTCATGTAGAAGTCTCTAGCTTTGCATGAAAAAGCATGACAGGTCACTTACCATTGCAAGGTGCCATGTACCCCACAATCCAGGAAGGTTGGTGCATACTTAAGAGACCCAAAAATGGCAGCCTACCCTCCCTCTCCCAACCACTCAAAGACCCCAAGCCTTGTGTTTTATTTCACAATTGTGTGTTTACCACTTAGTGCAGAAAGATATTACTTACACAAGATGATTTCTGAAAGGAAAGTTTGGGGTTTTATTATACCTCTGGGCTAGACTAGGAGATCTTTGAAGAAATAAGGTTGTACCCTTTTCATTTTCTATCCACAGGACAATATTTTAGCAGTGTTGGGGTTAGATAGAAGGAGCAAGGGCCCCAGCCTTGTGAGGCATGCTGTGGAGGAGTCCAGGTCACAGGTCACTCGTTGTAGGAGGTAGGAGACCTCTACTGATTGATGGTGCCATTGAATGTAGCAATGCCTCCCAAAGGACAGGCATAGACTTCTGGAGCAACCAGGGAGAGGTTGGTCTGCCCATCAGCCAAACAGCCTGATGGTCCAGACCTGGCCCCACCCTTAGCCATAGAAGTTTCTGAGTTACTGCAGTCTAGTGACTTGTGGGGTAATTGGATAAGCATATTCCCCCTTTTCTTCCCTCATCTCCTCCTAATTCTAATACAAAGATAAGCTATATATTTCTTCAAGTAGGATCAGCCCTGTGTTCTAGGATTCCAAGTGGTGACAGATTATGAAAATAGAAACATTCATTCAGGTTCACCGTGAGCATCTTGCTAAGATCACGGTGAATCATCTCTTCTCATCCAAGACCTCAGAGCCTTCCAGTTCCCTCTCTTGCCCACAGCCTGAACTTCACTCCTCCAGACTGCATCACTTATAATTCCATCTTATTTAGGGGATGGTATAGCAGGGGAGGGACCCAGATCCTTTTTTATGACTCTGAGAGGGCTCATAGGGTAGCCCTCAAGACTTGTAAAGGCACTCCCAAATGGTCAGTGCTTAGAGGATAGCAGGGGCTCTCTCCATCCCAGGAACCTCCAAGACTCCTTGGACTCTGGACTGCCTCACTGTTTCTGGATATGCCTGGGAGTCTCACACAGACTCTGGATTGTAGCACTTTACCCCTATTCCCCTCACTCCCATGGACCATCTGATCCCTGAAGGATAGGCTTCCTTAGCATGCTCAGACAGGCCTCAAAGACATGCTACTTTGGTATGTGAATTATTTTGAAATGAGGCCAATCATGACTCTGAAGACTTTCACCACTACCTCTACTGCTTAGAAGTATAAAAACAGGACATCTTACCCATAATTAGGTTTATCATCAGGAATAATCAGAGAAACTTACCTATATGGCAGGGTAAATATCTAACTCTAGGAAATGCTGTTCTTTATACTTGTAATGTGATGCTTCCTCTTTCTCCTTAAACCCCCAAGTCATTATTTCTCTCCTTTAACTCAGGATATATATAAAATCCTCATTTTTTCCGTGTGTGTGTGTGTGTGTGAGAGAGAGAGAGAGAGAGAGAGTAGAGAGAGAATGACATTATACATGTGCAGTTTCATCATTCCAGGATACTTTTTCACTCAGAGAGAGAGAGAGTGAGATCACAGTACCAAAAGTTTCCTCCATTGCCATAGCATTTCCCTTATGGATCTGGGGCTTAGACCTGGATCACAAATACAGCAATACAGGTTGCTTCAATGATCTATCTCTCCAACTTTTCCATTGTTTTAGAATCTATATCAATGGAATTATATTTGTTTTCTTTGCTCACAAATCCATGTGGTGTACACTTGATTGTTTACCTGGCCAAAGAGAACCCACAGGGCTGTTGTGTGTAGGGGGAGGGGATGTCTCCACCACTTCAGGTCACAACCAGAGATGCCCCTCTGTAACTCAATAAGGCATATTTAAGAGACTCCATACCCACTTCCTGCTAAAAAAAAAAAAAAAAAAAAAAAAAAAAAAAAAAAAAAAAAAAAACACTGTGGGTCTCAGTTTCCTCATTCATAAGATAGACCTAGTGAAGTCCCCCACCTCATGGGTTCAGCATGAAGATGCCATATACTTGGATGAGGGAAAGCACTCAAGCACAAAGCCAGGTCCCCACCAGTTGCATACTCCCTATTGACATCCTACCACTGGCCCCTCATCTGCTGCCCACCAAAACAGGAACTTGTGACCTGAAGGAGTCAAGAAAACGCATAGGCTGGCCTATCCTGCTTGCCCTTACCACTTCTGAGAGGCCAGCTCAGAAGCAAATTTCAAAATCTAACTCTGCCTCGCCCCCACACCCCCCTGGGGGTGCAGACAGTATGTCACACTTGTCCCATGAAGATGAGACAGTCATAATTCTGAGCTCCCTAAAGGAAGAAAGTGCTGGACCCTGGCCAGCTTGCTGAGTCCAGCTTGTCTGAAAATAAGGCACACACAGATGATGTTTACCGCAAAACAGTCACACAGACATTAGGCGGGTGTCAGCCGCAGGAAATCCAGGCTGGCAAATGCTTTCCTTGCCATTTGAGGGGGAACAAGCTCCAAACTGGGCAACAGCTCAATTCAGAGAGAGAAATGGACTCCACTAACATTAGAGTGCAGCTTATTCCTTGTTACCCAAAACAATCTCCAACCTGCTCTATTTGTTCTTGAGTAACAAAGATGTCAGGAGCATTATCATGTGTTGGACATGGTGACAGCTGCTCCCCATCATCTGGAGGAGGCTCTGTTCTTCACAGTGTACCAGGTCCGGTCACCTTTGTCCATGGGTAGAAGGAGAAGGTAACTTTGCTTCTCTCACTCATGACAGTCCCTCAGTAGCCCCTTCTCTGTGTTCTTGTTAACCTGTTAACAAGGTAAAAATGCAGGGCAACAGAGGCCTCCAGAGCTGAGGGGTAGACATTTTAATGCTCAGAGCTCAGGCTGGGGCTAAACCAGAGCCTAGAAGTGGAAAATCTATCTTGGAGAATTTGGCGATCAAGTTGTTGGTTTTCTGAGGGACTGTTAGGCACTGCTGGTGAGATTGAACCTTGACTTTGTCTAAGAAGCAAAGTGTCCTGAATTACAAATACCCCAGCTAACTTCCTAGGCCACTCCTAGCCATATCTTTAGCATGACCATTCTCCACTTTAGTTTATAGGCTATGTGTTGGTTTGTTTATGGTATAAGCTTCTTGAGAGTAAGGTTTTTGTCCTGTTTTTCAGTGAAACTATGAGGTATACCTCATTCATAGCCTACTAACAGGATATGTTTTAAATAGGACAGCGTGTGAATGGATGAGTGGATGGAAGAATGAATGCATGTGTATATAGGTGGACTGATGGATGGATGTATATATGGATGGATGTACTGCATATGGAAACATGGATGGATGGGTAGATTTATGAATGGAAGGGTAAATAAATGAATGGAAGGTTGTTAATTAGATGAATAAATGGGAAGAAGAACGTTTTAAAAGTAAGTTTTAAAGTTGTTACAAAATATAACTGTCATAAATCTGCCACTTTGTCCATTTTTAAGTACAGTTCAGAGGAAATAAGTATGACCACTTGGTTATACAGACATCACCATATGGTTCTATTCTTTTTTCCTACTTTTTCTTCTCATGATATCTATGCCTACCTGAATTATTTTGCTTCATGTTTTCCCTTGTAAACTCTATGAGAGCAGGACTTGTTCTTGTTCAGTACTGATTTCCAACACTTGGAAGTACACTGAAGACAAGGCAGGTAACTGATAAGCTCAGTCACTATGCTAGGCCCATCACTGTGCCCATGGTGTAATCTGTGTAAATGTGTGTGCTGCTGCGTAGTTCACACTCACAATAAGGGCAGCCAGCTCCAAACCCAGAAGAAGCACGTTTGAGCCTTTGTGCAGTATCTCTGACCTCACGAGCACTCTACAGGCCTCATTATCCAGCAGGAATAAGTAGCTCTGTCATCTGCATAGTTTTGTCCCAAGGGCTGGATGAGTTTTTCTATCTTACAAGTTCTCTCTAGTGGGACCTCATAAAGGGGTAGGGATTCAGTAGTGAGTCAGCAGAAGTAGCACTCTCAAAGTTACACAAAAGTGACTCCCCATCTCTATGTTACCTAGAAGTATTCAGAGGATCAGATAAAGTTGATGAGATAGCTCAGTCATAGTGTATGAAAGCTGCATGCCTGAGGCTCCAGGTACAGTCCACGGGACCATATAAGCCAGAACTGAGCCATATTCTGGTCTTTATCTAGCACTCATTCTCTTGGTCAGGAAAAATAACTCTTTTACAGAAGGAATATGTAATGAGAGAGTGACTGATAGACTTATTTTAAGGTATTAGATTATTCATGTTTGTGAGGGTTGACAAGCCCAAAATTAGTGGGGCCAACTGGCAGGTCGGAATTTCAGTTAAGAATTCAAGCTGTGGGAGTCGGGCGGTAGTGCAGCGGGTTAAGTGCAGGTGGCACAAAGCACAAGGACTGGCGGAAGGATCCTGGTTCGAGCCCCCGGCTCCCTACCTGCAGGGGAGTCACTTCACGAGTGGTGAATCAGGTCTGCAGGTGTCTATCTTTCTCTTTCCCTCTCTGTCTTCCCCTCCTCTCTTCATTTCTCTCTGTCCTATCCAACAATGATGACATCAATAACAACAACAATAACAACTACAACAATAAAACAAGGGCAACAAAAGGCAATAAATAAATAAATAAATATTTCTTTAAAATATTTTTTAAAAGAAAGAATTCAAGCTGTGCTGTAGTTTTGAGACTGAATTCCCTAGGGTAACTGGTTGGAAACTCAAGCAATGTTTGTATGTTAGAGTCTGGAGGCAGATTTCCTGATTTTTAGGGGAACTGTACTCTTATAAGAATCACATATTTTAAAGTGAGCAGCCAGTTTTACTTAATGTCCACTTATTTAAATGTTGGTCACCTCACAGCAATATCTAGACCTGTGTTTGACTCCAAATTTAGCCAAGTTCACATGCAAAATTAGCCCTCTCAGTTTCCCTCTATATACATCCTGACTCTACTTTGCAAAGTAATAAGGTAGCATGGAAGTTTGAGTGGACACTTGACTGCAGAGAGAACTAGGTCTTCAGTTCCACAAAGCTATAGACACTGATCAGTCAACTCTATGCCAGACCTCCTGGAACCACTATATAACTGTAGACTCACTAACTTTCTACTCAGTGATCGATTGCCATCTGCATCAACAAATGTCCAGAGAGGTCATTCAAAGCATTGATTGGTTGCCACTACCATGTCTTCAGGAACATAAACCAAACAGAACATTGTTCTGGATTTGCCAACACCATTTTCTTTTTTCTGGGAGGTGCCTAGAAGCTATTATGTAAAGGAGGTATAGAAGAAGGTCTCTGGCTCCTTGGGACACACATGAAGTCTCAGGAGAACAACTGGAAGAGGGAGGACCTGACCTGCAACTGGCTCAGGGATGATCAATGGACTATCCCAGTTCTGTACTTCTAGACTCTTCCTTCCTTAGTTTGTGAACATGGAATCTCACAAAGTCAAGGCCATCCATCTGGCCATTTCTGATTATCAATCTGGTCCTTTGTTTCTGTGGTTTCATGAATTAAAAAAAAAAAATCACATGTGCTCATCTACATGGGCAGGGAAGTCCAGTTAGAGGGGTCATGGAACCAATGGTTACATTTAATTGGTTGGATTCAGTTTTCTCTTCTTCACCACCAACAGATTAGAATTATTTAACTGCATTTTACTTGTTACACAGATCTGTGTCTGCATTGAAAAGGCATAGCTTTTGCAGAGGTCTTATTTTCAGTGTTATCTACAAACATCCATCTACCACTGCTATCCGACAAACTTCCTACAACTCAAGCTAAGTTGTCAGGCTCACCCCAAGTACATGCTCATTGATGCTATTTCCTCAGCCTCTTTGAGTCCAAATCCTGCCTTTACTTTGCCACAGTGTGAAAACACACCCTTGATCTAACCCAGAGCAAGATCACCATCACTCATGGGCTGGGTCATCTTTCCATCCACAGCACCAGAAAGCCTTAGGCTGTGACCCCAGCTCCACAGCATCATCTGGGAAAGCCAGTGATAGGACTGTAGACAGCAATCAGTTGGGCTGATGGGCATCTCAGGAGCACTGGCATCCCCAGGGCCAACAGGTAAACTATAATTTAACCTCAGTGTTTATGTTGATTAATGTGTTGATAGGAATATGCCACCTATAAATTTCTGTTCTTGGGAAAAGCTACAGTCCTTTCATTTCTAACAATATTGATCCCTGGGCATTATGCTCTTCATCCCTCAGCTCTGCAGTGTGAATGAGGACTACACGATAATGCAGAAATCTAACTCACTGAGAACCTAAGGTGAATAGAGAAATCTGGGCAAAAATCACAAATAGGTGACCATGAGGTTAATCCCTGGGATTGTGGTGTCCTTATAATCCTTCTCCATGACATTTGGGTCCAGACTCATCACACCATGTATAAACCTAGATTTGGTTTGTCCTAAAGGAAGCTGTATGAGCTTCAATATGCATCCATCTAAACCGTCTGCAGGGTACCAAATCAGATCTTCTTCCCAAACCATGCTATGATATATTCTAGTTAGGAAGTGAGCAGTGTGCCCACACTCCAGATGCCAGGTGATAAGGATTACTGATGCATCACTTTCAAAGCAGTTGGGTTATGGCCTGGTGGGGGCTGGCTTAGAGATGCTGCTGGGCTTCATTTGCATATCAAGTGACAGTGGAGGAAAAGGTCACCCAAGGCCTCAGACACAGCTTCTTCCACCTCCATTGCCCATTTAAGGTCATTTTAAACTAACATCTGGTGAGTGTGCTTTTAAATCACATCTGTAGCTTTAATTAGGGCTCTCCTGAGAATACCAGAGGTGGAAAGAGAGATGTCCCCAGAGGAAGATTAAGACATTGGCAGTCTCATAGATAAATATGAATCCCCAGAAACTGTTTTGGCCATATTTTATGATACTATATAATGTGAAGGGAGTCCTTTGTACAAGAGGAACTTATTATTAGCTACATGCTGGGTAAGCAGAAATGCCATTTCTACATCTGAAAGAACTATGGCTTCTAGAACTTAGCTTCTCTGCACCAATCCCCAAGTGGAGTTTACCCTTGGGCAGCCACAGAAAGCAAATTTGTCTTGCACAAATTTGAAATGCACACCCCACCCACAAGGAGCTAAAGTTAACCTAGGACTTTCTCTTATAAAGACGGTTTGTGTCAAGAAGCCAGTCAACTACTTCTGTGGCTTACTGAAAGTCTCAACCTACTCACCCCCTTCTCTTGAGAATAGATAATCTTTGAATGAAACTTCATTAATTGAAACAGGTTACAGATTTTTATTTTCCACATAGACCAATGAGATTAAATATTCTCCTGACACATACTCATTTATTTCAGTAATGTTTAGTAGTTGAGGCAACACTGAAAACACTCAGAGAGATTGTATATATATTCTTTCCTTCTTTCTGCTTATCAGACAGACTAAATCAGATGCCTTGCTTACATCAGGCTATAGGCCACTGATGAAGAGAGAAATTGGAACTCTAGAGAGAAGCAATCCTACCATTTGGCTGTTTCCATCCCCACCTACTTTCCTGATAAATGTAAGTAATAAAAAATATCCTCCACTTCACTGGAATGCCCATTAAAATGTAAACACAGAGAGAGTATTTTGAGTAGGCTAGAAAAATGCTTTATTCAAGAGACAGCAAAAGGCAAAGCAAACCTAAAGGCGATTTTTAAACCTAGTACACAGAATGTAAATATGCCGGGCCCCTGTTCCTAAGAGGTATGTAGAGAGTGGATGTATTTATTGGAAAATCTGCAACATGGTGTTGGGGGGGGGGCTGTCAAGAACCTCTACAAAGATGCAGATTCAGCCCTTTCCCTTTATAAGCTGTCTGTCTGAATCAGACACAAAGATCCTGATGCTCAAGGCTGCTTGAGGTAGGCATTCCATGGAATTTCACTGACAAAAATATGGCCCAGAACTCTCCTGATGTCAAAGGAGTTTCAGGGCCAGAAAAAAGCGACCTGTTCTATGTGCTCTTGAGGATCTTTCCACATATGACCTTGAGTGAAGGCACACCTATGTGGTCCCTCTTACTCAGTGGGAAGTCCAACATGGAATATAGAGTCATCCAATTATTTTACCCCTCATTGACAGGAAAGACAAGCCAATTCAACTTGTATCAGTTTACAAAACTCAGTAGCAACTACCCAGAGCCAGGGTTACCAGGGAAGCAACTCACTTCACCCACTGGAATCATCTCTGATACTTGTCAGCCATTTCTGTCTGAGAACCATGGGGGCATCACAATCCAGTGATGTGATTGATTCCTGTTGTTAATGTATTTCCAAAAGGGTGCAGAAAAAAGTGTTGAAAAGAGAGAGGCAGAGAGCCTCATGGTTATTCTATGTATTCTCTTATGAAAGTCACCTTGCTCCTTCCAATGTCTATAAGCTCCAGCCCTCCAGAGTTGTAAATCATATAAGTCCAGAGCCAGGTTATAGTGTGCAAGGTCCTGAGTTCAAGGTCCTAGTCCCTACCTATAGGGGGAAGCTTCATGTGTGGTGAAACAGTACTATAATTGTCTCTCTTTCTCTCCCCATCTCTATCTACCCTTTACCTACTGATTTGTCTCTGTTTGTCTTATCCAATAAATAAATAAATGATATATTTTTAAAACACAGAAGTCCATTAAAAAGTTTAAAAAAGCACAGTGCTCATTCATGTGGAAGGGCAAGTTCATATTTTGTGCAAGCAAGTGGGTTATGCACCTACTAAAAGGAGTCATGTGTATGTATTTCCAGATTTGTGCATATTTATATAATCTGTGAGTATATTTTTTACTTTTACTGCCTGCTCTTCTCTGACTGCAGACAGCACTAAGATCATCATCAGCCTCCTAAATTATAGATTGGCTTACCAAGTACATTGTGTCACTCATTAGATACATGACTCGTAGCTCCGCACAACAATAGCTGCAGGAAAATTAGGTGAATAATTCAACACAATAATGCAGGAAAATTAGGTGAATAATTCTCACATTAAATGAAAAATTTTGGGATTCCTTTGCTTTTTTCTGGGCTGCTCTGAAGACAATTCAGCACTAACAGTCAACAAACTAACAGTTTGTTGTCAGTCCTGACAACAAACAGGACTCTAAATTCCAAGGGTACAATTCTTCAAAGCAAGTTAGGTATGGTTTACATTAAAAATAGAACAGGCTCCAGCAAACAGACTTGTATTTATATAGAATGTTGTGACAACTGTCATTTTATATTAGTCAGAGAAGTCCCACAGGACAGGTGTAAGTATTAAATGTGGCATTTTTTGTTTGTTTACTGACAAAACATAATAAAAAGAACACAGCATCCTGGATGACATTCTCGATGATTCTTTATTTTCCTCTTTCCCCAAAGTCATTCATAAAATAAACATGTGTTTCCAGTCCTTGAAGGACTTCTTTATGAAAGTCTCCTGACAGTGGACTAGGAAAGGCAGGCAAAGTGTTCCCCCACCAGAATAATCTACCATCCTCCACTGGCAGACTTATTGCAGCTTTTCCATTCGTTGTCCTAAATAATCACAAAGTCCCATTCCATAGTCTTGCTTGAATCTTGAAATTGGGGTGGAGTTATGATGTTGCATTAGGGACATTTATAATGAGGGAAAGCCTATCTTTCTGCACAAAGGAGTCAGATAAAGGTGTCTAGATTAGGAACCCCTAAAAGTTGGCAATCTGTTTATTGTTGCCTAAGTACTGAGATATCCAGAGCACTGTGGAATCACCCAAACACATAAAGAAATACTAGGAATAGGTGAATAAATTTGGTAGCCCTTGATGGCTGAATTCTCCCTGTCCCAATCCATTTCTGGAAAGATCAAAAGAGACTGGAAAGCACAAGACAGTGGTCTTCAGAGCATATGGTTTAAATCAGAGCTCCCTCTAGTCTGTTGTGCAGACCAGATCTGGGTACAAAAGTTGCAGTGGATTTTATAGCATTTTACCTCAGGAAAACCCTAAGACAAGAGCCACCTTTATTTGGCAGCAGAGTTTTTCAGAGGCTGCAGGGCATAATGATGTGGTCTCTAGTGGCTGAAATGCACTATGCTCATCTCTTTGAGTCTTCAATATTTTTCAGCTTTAACTCCAATATACTGCCTGTTAACTGATGAAACTCACATAACTCAATCTCTTCAAGACCTTCATTTAGTGTTAAAGAAGCTTCTGTGGGGGGACTGCTTCTTCAGGGATAAACAAATGTTGTTCTGTTCATATTTCCCCAAAACCCTGGTACTAGAAACCTCACTGAATGTGAGACCTAATCTCATGTAAACAGTTTCCTGAGCCCAGTGACACAGTGTTGGCATGGCAGGGATGCCAATCCCACATCTGGCTGAGGGGATGAACACAGCCCCTACTTGACCCTATCAAAATAGTCAGTCCCTCCACTAAAAGGAGAGAATGAGCACAGGAAAGGCTCTTGGGCATTGAATACTTTGCTCGTATCAGTTTAATACAAATAAATATGACTGCAAATTTTCTTCATATTTTCTAGTATCCACCCACCTGCCCTCAGTAATATTTTTATTTAGAATTCAGGCGTAAGAGGCTGGAGTCATCTTTAAATGTACAAAAGATCTAGTTCAATGAAGAGAAATAAACTCGGAGTCTTGTCGGGTTGCTTGTGGCCCTGCAGATATCAGAAGGTTCTTTGGTCTCAACTCATATCTGAATCCAACAGGAGTCTTAGAAGGGTATTCAGATTTCATGTCTGAGCTACAACTGAAGAGGTTAAGAGCCTGGGGGTAGGGGGGTCTTAGTATGGGATGGAGGTACCCCTAGCCTTCTGCCAGTGAAGCAGAAGCAAGACAGACAGATCTTTCTTTCAGACTTTGGATACTACTACTATTCACCATGTAGCTGTGGGCTGGCCACTTGGTGTCTGGCCTCCAGATTTGTCTGCCTCTGTGAGATGCAGAAAGGGCCTGTGGGCAGAGTCTCAAATCAGTAACCAGCTAACAGATGGTTCCCAGTATATATAAGGCCTTCTCCATTCCCTCCTGAAAATAATGACCTAAAGTTGGTTTTTATGACCTCTAGTTCCATATATGTGTCTGCTAACTTTTGAGAAATAGGAAATTTGGGAGAGGAAAATAATCTAGGGTGAGATACCGCCCCTCACAACCTGAGGTTCTCCATTGAATTAGATCTTTTGTACATTTAAAAATGACTCCATCCTCTTATGTCAGAATTCTAAATAAAAATATTACTAAGGACAGGTAGATGGATACTGGAAAATATGAAGAAATAATTTATTTATGCTAAGGTGGTAAGAGCAACATATTCAATGCCAAGAGCCTTCTCTGTGCTAATTTTCTGCCTTTAATGAAGGCCTTCTCCCTCCTTACTGAAAAGAATGACCTAAAGTTGGTTTTCCTGACCTCTAGTTCCATATCTGTGTCTGCTGACTGCTGATAAATAGGAAATTTTTGAAAGGAAGAGACTCTACAGTGAAATATTCCACAAAGCCTGAAATTCATTCATGGCATTGCTAGCTCTGAGTATGGGTCACAGGAGGAGTAAGGATAGACACTTCTGATTGCATATCTTCTTGTATGTGTGTATTTCTGCCAGATGTATAAGTACTTTCATAGAAATAAAAAGGAAAATCTGCTTGGTTTTAAAATAGCAATTACTAAATAGAACTTTACTGTATTATCTATTAAAGTTACATGTTTGCAAGTCTTGGCATTCTAGAAACTCAGCAGAAGTGTATGTGGGGTTCCACATAGAAGAGATAGGACCTAACCTTGGTACTGGAAAAAAATAAACTTTCCCCTATACCAGGAGCATTACACATATACTAGGTATATGCTGAAATTTTTTTCCTGGATGCTTGGTTGGCAGCTCTTAGGACATCTAGTCTTTGATAAGGGGGCCCAAAGTATTAAATGGAAGAAAGAGATGCTCTTCAATAAATGGTGCTGGGAAAAATGGGTTGGAACATGCAGAAGAATGAAATTGAACCACTTTATCTCAGGAGACACAAAACAACTACAAATGGACCAAGGACCTGGATGTTAGACTGAAATACCTAAAGGAAAACATTGGTGGAATACTTTACCATCTAAACCTCAAGGGCATCTTTGATGAAAGAAACCCAATTGCAATGAAGACTAAAGCAGAAACAAACCAATGGGACTACATCAAATTGAAAAGCTTCTGCACAGCCAAATAAACTATCACACATACCAAGAGACCCCTCACAGAATGGGAGATCTTCACATGCCATACATCAGACAAGAGACTAATCACCAAAATATACAAAGAGCTCAGCAAACTTAGCACCAAAAAAGCAAATGACCCCATTCAAAAATGGGCAGAGGATATGAACAAGACATTTACTTCAGAGGAGATCCAAAAGGCTAACAAACATATGAAAAAGTGCTCCAGGTCGCTGATTGTCAGAGAAATGCAAATAAAGACAACATTGAGATACCACCTCACTCCTGTGAGAATGGCATACATCAAAAAGGACAGCAGCAACAAATGTTGGAGAGGCTGTGGGGACACAGGAACCCTTCTGCACTGCTGGTGGGAATATAAACCCTTCTCTCCTCCTTGTCTCTCTGGAGAGCAGTCTGGAGAACTCTCACAAGGGTAGACATGGACCTTCCATATGACCCAGTAATTCCTCTCCTGGGGATATACCCCAAGGATTCCAGAATGTCCAATCAAAAAGATATGTGTACACCTATGTTCATAGCAGCACAATTCATAATAGCTAAAACCTGGAAGGAACCCAGGTGCCCAACAACAGCTAAGTGGCTGAGAAAGCTGTGGTATATATACACAATGGAATACTATGCAGCTATTAAGAACAATGAACCCACCTTCTCTGACCCATCTTGGATGAAGCTAGACGGACTTATGTTAAGTGAGCTAAGTCAGAAAGATAAAGATGAGTATGGGATGATCCCACTCACCAACATAAGTTGAGAAAGAAGAACAGACAGGGAAACTAAAAGCCCCTGCATTTGAAGGACACACTTGGAAGGAAGGACATGCAGTGTATAGAGTTAAAGCTCTCTGGCTGTATATCTTTTTTATATTTATTTATTTATTTATTTTTGTTGCCCTTGTTTTATTGTTGTAGTTGCTGTTGTTGATGTTGTCATTGTTGGATAGGACAGAGAGAAATGGAGAGAGGAGGGGAAGACAGAAAGGAGAAAGAGAAAGACAGACACCTGCAGACCTGCTTCACCGCCTGTGAAGCGACTCCCCTGCAGGTGGGGAGCCGGGGGCTCAAACCGGGATCCTACACCAGTCCTTGTGCTTTGGACCACCTGCACTTAACCCACTGCACTACTGCCCAATTCCCTCTGGCTGTATATTTTATGTAGTGTCTGGAGCTTGAGGTCAGAAAAAAACCATCATGGAGGCCAAGGGAGAGGAATGTTCTACAAGTAAGAACTACAAGAATGAAGAAAGCTAAGCATCAGAACATCTGTGAGTCAGATATTGAAATTATCAGAGAAAGAATTTATAATTAATTTTAAAAATCTGTTTACAGAGAAAAAGAAGATATATCCACACAGGCTAAGAAGATTTTAAAAGAGGCAAGTGGAATCTTTGAAGCTTTGAAATACAATACTTAAAAATTTGAAATTCAGGCTGGGGAGACAGCATAACGGTTATGCAAAAAGCCTTTCAAGCCTGAGGCTCTGAGGTCCCAGGTTCAATCCCCAGCACCACCATAAGCCAGAACTGAGCAGTGTTCTGGTCTCTTCCTCTCTCATGGTATCTTTCCCTCTGTATCTACTCTTTCTCATTAAAATAAAAATATTTTTAAAAATTTGGAAATTCAATGTAATGAAAATATTATATAGTTGAAAAGAGAATCAGTAATCTGAAAGATCACTCCAAAAATATTACTAAGAAGGCAAAAAAGGAGTGTGTTGTACAGATGAAATAGAGGTAAAGAGATATGAGCTAGGGGTCTCTGTTCAAGAAGAATGGAGCATCAGAAATAACTGAGTTTGAGAATTTGTTTACACCCTCTAAAAAAATCACCAGCCAGTCAGTTTCAATAAGCCATATGAACCCCAATCAAAAACAAAACAAAAACAACAACAAAAACAACAGTAAACCTTAACTTGGTACATTGAAATGGAAATGCAGAAAACAAAACAACCTGAACAGCAGGAGAAATGACAATTAGAACAATAGCTGATTTCTCAACAGCAACAGTAAGTCCCAGGAGATACCAGAGTGAGCATAACTGTCAACCTAAACTTGTGTATCAGGCAAAGCCATCTTTCAAAAAGGAGAATGAAGATATTTTCAGCAACAAAACAAAACCTGTGAGTATTCATCACTGAGACTCCATTAAGAAAACTTCTCAAGGATATACTCTAGGAAGAGCGAAAGGATCCCAAAAGGAAGGTCTTGAGAAACTCTGAGAAAGAATGTAGTAAATTGAGGGTAAATGTGGGCAGCATTCTTTCTATATGCATGGTTCTATTCCTCTTTCCCTAGTCAATTTTATTTCTTCAGAACTCACACCATTCTGTGACACTAGCATTCTTTTAGTCTCTACTGCTCACTCCCATCATGTGAAAACTCATTGTCATTTCTTCTATTTGAAAAAAAAAATCATCTTGCCCCCAGGTTCCAAAAGGGAGCCCCCAAACCAATCACCTTCACTTCCCATCTTCACCTTCTCTCCTCCTTGTCTCTCTTAAACCAGCTCTAAACTTTTGCCCTCAACAGTCCGGCAAAATTACTCTTGTCAGTAACTTTTCATCTCTGATGCCATGATTAACTTTCAGTTCTTCCAGCACATGAACTATATAGGTGGAATCTCATTCCTTCCTCCTTTGGCACTTTATGTACCTGGCTCTCCAACACAGAAGAGTGTATCTTCTAAATAGATTATTTCATTGTGTTTAAGCTTAGAGGCCTCCAATTCCACCCCTTACTCTCCTCCATTGCACCCATGGTAGAAGCTTAAAGATAAACAGGCTTTGAAGTCTGGCCCCACTTCCTGTCTTCATTCACTTTGCTCAGCCATGTTTGTCATCTATGAACATGCCCAGCTCCCACCATAGGATTCCACAACTGCCCCTCTACTCCATTCCTTCTCCAGATGAACACAGCATCCTCTCTCACTCCTTCCAGTTCTCAGGCAGACTTTTCCCTGATGGTAACCTGCTCTGATCACCCTACAGAGAACTGTAATTTGGATTCCTAATTAGTTTTACACTATTCTACCTCTGTTTCATATAGTTAGAGTCCTTCTAATAGATATAGTGTCCTCATATACTCATGGAACATGTGTGTCATTGAATTGTCTGTCATTCATCAAAGCCATTATGGTTGGGACCTCTGTCTTTTTCCATTTAATATATACCCCAAGTGTCTACAACAGTGACTGATACAGGGTCCAGGTGGTGATGTACCTGGTTGAACGCACATGTTACAGTATTCAAGGATCCAGGTTCAAGCTCCTGTTCCCCACCTGCAGGGGGAAATCTTTGCAAATGAAGCAGTGCTGCAGGTGTCTCTCTTTCTCTTTCTCTCCCTCTATCACCCCCTTTCCCCTTAATTTCTGACTGTCTCTATCCAATAAATAATTAAATATAATGCAAAAACAGTGACTGACACATAGTATTCAATAAATATCTGTTAATGTAAGGAACAAACAAATTAACTATGTAAACAAAAATAGTAATATCGATTTTGTAGGTTATATAAAAACCAATATACAATCAACATCTTCACAGATAGGACATACAAGTTGGGCAGAGGTGTATGCTGTTTGAGAAGATGGTCAAGCTACTGGCTAAGATTTGTGTTAAGATTTCTAAGGCAATCATTTGAAAATATGAATTATATATACACTTCTAAACTATAGACTTTTCAAAAATGGAAAAGGGAAAGGTACAAAGCTTAGTCAGTTGAAAACATAGCAAGGCAGCAGGTAGAAAAGAATCATACAAAATCTCAGAACAAATGGAAAGTACTAGATGGTAAAAATGAATTCAACTGATCAATAATTACAGCCAAAATACATAGACTCATTTCTAAAGTTAAAAGAACAGATTGCCAGCCTGGGTTAAAAATAATGTCTTTCTATATGCTATTTAATCTTGGCATAGATAAAAACATAAGGAAATGAAATGTTTAAAGTAAAAAGGTGGAAAGAAATATACCAAAAACTAATCAGGAAAATAGATAAGATAGATGTTAAAGCCAAATGCATTACCAGAAATAGAGATAATAACTACTTATTGATGAAATATTCCATTCAAGAGGAAGACATAATTCTTGAGAATGTGAACTAAGGGTAAAGATATGAAAGCAAATGGGGGACAAGTCAGATGGATATACATAAGGAGAGCTTTCAAACTAGAATATTATGGAAATATTCACCTTCCTCCTATACTTGGAATTTTTAAGCACTTTACACAGGCTATAAGTATCATAGAAGAAGTGAAAGTCAGAATAAGAAAGCATACTAGCATACTGAACAAAGGGACAGAGGAAATGCTACTGATTAAATCTTGTGGTAGATATATGCCATAAATCTAAAATAGCACTTGGAGAGAAAAGGTATATATTTCAGGGTCCCAGGGGTGGCACATCCAGTTGACTATACAAATTACCATGTGCAAGAATCTAGGTTCAAGCCCCAGGTAAAGCCCTTACAGAGAAGTTTCACTAGCAGTAAAGCAGTGGTGCAGGTAGCTCTCTTTCTCTTTCCTTCTATCTCTCTCTCTCTCCCCCTTCTTTATTTTTCATTTCCTGGTAAATGAAAAAAGGGAGAAAGGAAAAATTAGTTACTAGGAGCCTCAGGGATAAATAACTCTGGTGGCAAAATATACATATGTATGTACGGAGATTTAAATAGTAGTATTATGTATTAATTGATGATACAGAAATTAAATGTTTTTAAATGTTTATTTATAAAAAGGTAGCACTGATAAAAACCATGTGATAAGAGGGGTACAACTCCACACAATTCTCACCACCAGAACTCCATATCCTATCCCCTCCCCTGACAGCTTTCCTACTCTTTATCCCTCTGGGAGCATGCAGCCAGTGTCATTATGGGGTACAGAAGGTAGAAGGTCTGGCTTCTGTAATTGCTTCCCTGCTGAACATGGGTATTGACAGGTTGATCCATATTCCCAGCCTGCTTCTCTCTTTCCCTAGTGGGGCAGGGCTCTGAGGAAGCCGGGCTTCAGGACACACTGGTAGGGTTATCTGCCTAGGTAACTCTGGTTGGCATCATGGTAGCATCTGGAACCTGGTAGCTGAGAAAAGAGTTAACATACAGAGCCAAACAAATTGTTGACTAATCATGAACCTAAAGGCAGGAATAGTTCAGATGAAGAGTTTGGGGGGGTCTCTGTTTTGTAGATAGTTAACAGTCCTGCTTTAGTTATATTCCAAAGAACCCATGACCATAGTAGTTTTTTCTTTTTTTTCCCCTGGGCCTGACATCTGATATACTTGGTAGATGCAAGTTATTGTCTGGGGAGATGATGTCATGGCTGGAAAAAGCTGGATCAGGGAAGAGAGTAGCTCCCAAATATGGGAAAGGTGTGTAAATGTTGACTGTAAACCCCATTGATTTGATCTGATCTCGGGCCCATATTCAGCTTAGGAGCCATTGTGACCTCTGCATCCCTGTAGGTCTGAGCTCACATTCTGTGGTCATGAGTAGGAATGTTCCAAGCTGCCCCAATTTCATGACCCATCTTCCTCAGGTGGAACATAGAGTATGTTGTCCAGCCTCCTTTCAAAGGATGGAACATTCTCTACTTTTTTTTGACCCATGTTGAGGCCAAGGTCCTATGGGGGCCCACAAAGGGGTCAATATATTGTGTTGTTCCTGATAGAGATGACCAGTAACAATGGAGAAAGGGATCTATTTGAGGTCTAGTCCTATTATGTCTGTTTGGGAATGGAATGAATCAGTGAAGTAAAGAGAAAAATTATTTCTTAAAAAGTTTTGTCTTCAAACTCTGACAATTGTTTAAGAGAGAAAGAGGGAAGGCAGATTTAATAAGAGCATGGACAATAAAGACACAAATGTACAGATGAGAATTAAGGAGAAAACAGGAGTTCTAGTTTTATGTCAACTAGTTTGAAATTTTAAGTAAAATGTACAAACCACTCCAAAAATGCAAATGTGTGACTCAGAAAGTAATAGAAAGTAGATACTCCATTTTACATCCCCAAAAGTGCCTTAGTATTCTAGGGAGGATGATGTTTTGTACAGGTGTCAGCACATAACTGCCCAAAAATGAACACCTGGTTTTGTAAACAAAATGTTACTGGCACCACTGTGCCCATCCATTTATGCATGATCATCTATAACTGCTTTTACAAAAGCAGAATTGAGCAGCTACAACAAAAACTGTATGACCTGCAGGTCTAAAATGTCTACTCGCTGTCACTTTAAGAACTATTATAGTTCACTTAAGCTAAGGAGACTGCATAATGGTTATGCAAGAGACTTTCATGCATGAAGCTCTATGGTCTCAGGTTCAATACCCAATATCACCATAAACCTGAGTTGATCAGTGCTCTGGTCTTGCTCTAGTCCTCTCTCTCTCTCTCTTTTTCTCTTGGTCTTTATCTTTCTCTCTGTATCCCTCACTCATTAAAAATAAATAAATATTTTATAAAAGATTAGTTCACTGTTATCTGCTTTGTAGGAATATAATCAAAAGCTGAGGTCAAATAGACAACAACCAGGTCTGAAAGTCAGAAGAGTCTTTTAGTGCCCAGGATACAGCAGATTAGTAACTAAACCAAAAATCTGGTATATGTCTAACAGATGCAGTTAGTTATGCTAGGATCATGGGCCACCTGGGAAAATGTGTTATCCCAACATATATGATGAAATCATCTGAGCAGGTGACCCCAAATATGTCTAATTGATCAAAACAACTCGGAATCTAGTTAAGAGATTTCCTTTGTGCTGGGAAACAGTATAAAGACCTCAACTCAGTCTATATTTCTTTCTTTTGAAAATATTTACTTATTCCCTTTTGTTGCCCTTGTTGTTTTATTGTTGTAGTTATTGCTGTTGTTGTTGTTGGATAGGACAGAGAGAAATGGAGAGAGGAGGGGAAGACAGAGACGGGGAGAGAAAGATAGACACCTGCAGACCTGCCTCACTGCTTGTGAAGCGACTCCCCTGCAGGTAGGGAGCTGGGGGCTCGAACCGGGGTACTTCTGCAGGTCCTTGTGCTTTGTGCCACGTGCGCTTAACCTACTGAGCTACCGCCTGACTCCCTCAGTCTATATTTCTACTTCCCTTATTAAATACAGGTTTTTCAAACTAGGCTTAAGTAGTAGTATAAGAGAAGGTGATGGGTAGGGGAGACAAAAATAATGATTATTATGGAAAAATCTTGCATGCCTGAGGCTCTAATGTCCCAGATTCAGTCCCAGCTACCACCATAATCCAGAGCTGAGCAAATGCTCTGAGATTATCTATCTATCTATCTATCATCATTTTTCTTTCTTTTTTAAAAAAATATTTATTTATTTATTCCCTTTTGTTGCCCTTGTTGTTTTATTGTTGTTGTTACTGATGTCATTGTTGCTGGATAAGACAGAGAGAAATCAAGAGAGGAGGGGAAGACAGAGGGGGAGAGAAAGACAGACACCTGCAGACCTGCTTCACTGCATGTGAAGCGACTCCCCTGCAGGTGGGGAGCCAGGGGCTCAAACCAGGATCCTCACGCTGGTCCTTGTGCTTCATGCCATGTGCGCTTAACCCTTTGTGCTAGCGCCCGACTCCCTATCTATCATTTTTCTTTATCTCTCTCATTAAATAAAACAGATAAAATGTTAAAAGTGTGTGTGTGTGCACATGTGTGCAGTGTGTGTGTGTGTGTGTGTGTGTGTGTATTGTGAGTTTTACTGTACATATAAAAATAAAATGGCTACACTACAAAGTAGTTGCAAGCCCTGGCCAAAAAGTACTGGCAGGAAGGAAGAATGACACAGGATATATTACAGTGGTGCTTTGATAAGGGGGACCTGACCATAAAATAAAAATAAAAAGTGAATTCTCTCTACTTCTATTATACTCTGGGAAGGATCCCTGATTATGGTCTGGACCTTTAATTAGAATGGTTTCTAAAATATGCAGAAAGAGAATTTGAAATGCTAACAAAGTTACAGATACTAGACACAGGCTAGGGACTGTTCTAGTAATGGAGAAGAAGAGTATTAAAGGGATTAAAAGAGGATTGAAAGGCCTAGGAAGCAGGTACACCAGCATGAACCTACCATCTGTGGCCAGAATGCCTTCTCATGAGGATGCTCTATGGGAAAAACCAAAGCACACATTATGCTTGAGACTATAGGGAATTTGCCACTCAAGGGGGCCTGAGAGATCTTAAAGTTGACTGGGGTAGGGGTGGGGTTGAGGGGGTGATACTCATTTGTAGCTATAGACAAGAAAGCTTGCTAGAGAATTTGGAGCAACGGAATGGCAGTATGTCTAAGTAATCATGGAAGTAATGTTTAGCACCCCAGAAATCAGCAGTCATAGTTATTGAAATGAGCAGCGAGGTGGAAATTTCCCCATCTAACCTGCAGAGAGTTTACAAAAACAGTCATGAGAATATGGGACAAGAAAAGTGGGCAACTGACAAGCTTGTTCAGAAGACATCAAGACGAATGTCTAGGAAGGCGAAATCTGGACAGATACTCCCAATTTTTATACCCAGAACTCAGTGGAAGAAGAAATTACTAGGTGTCCCAGAGAAAGAAACTTGCAGTTCCATGGCAAATACATACAGGGTAACTTCACTAATTATTTCCTACTGAAATTGGGGCGGGGGGATTTGGGGGGTATCTGTATATACACTGTGTATACATTTTAAAACTTTCTGGACACAGAGTCTGAAAGTAAAACCCAAATCCCAAGTGTTATCAGGGTTTCCCTGTTAGAGTAGACTCCAGGTAATAAACACAGTCTTGCCTGAAAAAATGGATCTGCTAGACTGTGAATCTATCTATTGAATAGTATTTGCCCAGGGACAAAAGCATACTTGAATTAACCTACTTGGTAACTGGTACAGTCTCACACTGGGTCTTTGGTCTGTGAATCAGAAAAAGGTTGAAAGAAGGGCTCTAAATAAGCCAAATGTCTTTCCTAGAGATACTTGGTATAGGACAATAGATCTGATAATTATTTTCTTTTGCAAGCAAAAGAAATTCTTAAGAAGTTTTCACTTACATGGAACAAATGACAATATTCATGCACAAATGACAACAATTCATAGCAAAATTGGAATAGAAGACAGTTTCCTTAACTGATAAAAATGCTGACCAATACTGCCTCTGTTAACCTCAGCTAAATCAGCACTACCAGTGCTGTCATTGCACATTATGGTACTACTGACTTGTTACTGAGGACTGTCACCAGAGACACCAAGTATGAGATGTCACCCTCCCAACTCCTCTAATACGGTGAGATCTTTCCTAACACATGGTTCTAGTTTATTTCAGAAGGAATGCTTTCTTTTTTATTATTTATTTAAGAAAGGATTAATTAACAAAACCATAGGGTAGGAGGGGTACAACTCCACACAATTCCCACCACCCAATCTCCATATCCCACCCCCTCCCCTGATAGCTTTCCCATTCTCCATCCCTCTGGGAGCATGGACCCAGGGTGGTTGTGGGTTGCAGAAGGTGGAAGGTCTGGCTTCTGTAATTGCTTCCCCGCTGAACATGGGCATTGACTGGTCGGTCCATACTCCCAGTCTGCCTCTCTCTTTCCCTAGTAGGGTGTGTCTCTGGGGAAGCTGAGCTCTCTAACAGTTATAGATACTAGACACGGCTAGGGACTAGAGTACTGGATGCAGGTGTACATGTATCCATAGGCAAGGGGCAATCATATACCTCAAAGTAAAAGTGCTTAATAGCCCTCTGTGATTAGACTAAGACCTAATAAGCTCAGTATTCTGAAAGAATGGCCTAAAGAAGGCATCATTAATTCTCTATCCGATTAGATTTAAATGTAATAAGCTCAGCGATCTAGTAGAAAGGCCCAAAGAAGGCAGACCCCATAAACCTAATACCAATTTGAATAAACAAATGGCACTCAATGCTTTCTTTATTTTTGGTGGATTGTTATTATTATTATCATTTAATTTCTTTATGGGGGGATAAATGGTTTACAGTTGATAGCAAAACACAATAGTTTGTACCTGTTCCCAGTTTTTCACATACCAATTCAACCCCCACTAGATCCTCCTCTGTCGTCATGTTCCAGGAACTGAACCCTCCCCTCCCACCCCAGAGTCTTATACTTTCATGCAGTACATCAACTCCAGGCACTCAATGTTTTCTTTAACAGCTCGGAGAAAAGTCCAAGCTTGTCAGATAAAGGAAGGACTACAAAAGCTGGATAAGGCAAGAGATTGGCTCACTTAATTAATGATGGACTTTTTGGTCAATATCAGATCACCCCATCGTTTGGGGCCCTAGTCAGGGAATTCTTGGATTGCATTATAGACATGATGGGCCTATACTTATAATAGATCCCTCTCTTCACCATCACTGGTCACTTCTATCAGGAATGTCAGCATAAGCTATCTTGTGGGCAACTCCAGAAACTCATCCGCACTATAAAGTAGCAATGGCAGAGAATGTCCCACTCTCCACTCTCTGAAGGGAGGCTGAGTCTTACCTTGACACTCAAGGAAAACTGATCTTGAAATGAGAACACCTAGAATGTTCCCAGCTGTGACCATAGACTGTGAGCTTAGACTGACAAGGACTCAGAAGTTATGCAGGCTTTTATGCTAAATATGAATATGTATGGGCCCTAGGACAGGTTGATGGGGTAAACAGTTAATTTTATTCATAGATCTTCAAGTATGGGAGCTACTCTCTGCCCTAATTCAACTTTCTAGCCCTATTCTCAACTCTGACAATATCTTCTGAGGCAATATTTATCCCCATGTTAGCTATCAAATACAAGCAAAAATACTGAAGTCATGGCCTCTAGGAAAATACCTAAAACAAACTTCCTAGATTATTTACACCCCAAGACACCAATTCTCATCTGTTCTACTCCTACTTTTTGGTTCCTATTTATCAATCATGTTGTACTTCCTTATACTTATCGTCTTTCAGCCACCAAGTTTCAGATGTTATCATAATTATAGCCTCACTTCTCTGGGCAGATGACCTCACCAGTGTGTCCCGGAATCTCACCTCTCCAGAGCCCTACCCCACTAGGGAAAGACAGAAACAGAATGGGGGTATGGATTTGCCACCCAACATGCATGACCAGTGAAAAAGCAATTACAGAAGCCAGAACTCCCACCTTCTGTACCCCATAAAGAATTTTGATCCATACTTCTAGAGGGGGAGAAATAATAGGGGAAGATGACCAGAGGGCTCTGAACTCCAGTTCCATGAGGACCCAGAGAAAGAAGAGGAAAAAAGGAACAACATATGGAAGTTGCAATAGGTACCTGTGTGACATAGAAAGGAAGGGAAGGCAGGACCATAGAAAAATGGACAAATATATAAAAATATAAATAGTGACAGAAATCATAATAATTACTTATCTGTGACCTTGAGTGAGTTACTACAGTTTCCACTTGTGAAGTTTTCCCCTTGCAAGTGGGGAGAGAACTAACTTCATTATTTCCAATGAAGGGAATGGAAACACAGAACTCTCGTGGTGGGAATGATGCATAATTATACACCTGTCATCACATAATTTTGTAAATCAAAGTTGATTTACAAAATTATGAGATGATAGGGGCATAATAATTCACATATAAAATAAAAAATGCAGACCAAAACCTTATACAAATATACTTTTTTTTTGCCTACAGGGTTTTGCTGGGGCTCAGTGCCTGCATTATGAATCCACTGCTCCTGGGAGCCGTTATCTTCCTTTTGTTGCCCTTGTTGTTTATCATTATTGTTATTGTTGTTGTTGTTGGATAGGTCAGAGAAATCAAGAGAGGAGGGGAAGGCAGAGAGGGGGAGAGAAAGACACCTGTAGAACTCCTTCACCACTTATGAAGCAACCCCCTGCAGGTGGGGAACAGGGGGCTTGAACAGAGATCTTGAAACCGGTCCTTGCACTTCGTGCCATGTGCACATAATTCGCTGCGCTACTGCCTAGCCCCCATCTATATATTTTCATAATTAACAATGAAATATAGAAAGCTGTCCTTTTGATATCAGGAGTCAAACAAGGGTACCTATCATCTCCATTTCTACTTAATATTGTACAAGAAGTTTGATCATTAGAAGAGCCATTGTGGGGCTTAGATAAAGATGTTCAGAAATCACAAACATGTGAGCAAAGATGCTTCCAATGTGTAGCAATATAGAAGCATATATGAGAGAAACATGCTCAGATTGGCTTGGTTTCACCACACCTGATTTCAAACATACACAAGGAATGGTTGAGTGGCTGTACCTGGAGTTGAAGGATTTGGGGAGGGGGGTTCCTGAATGCATAGGCTTTGCAAGTCCATATGTACAGTATTCTTTAATTTAATTGTAATACAGGAGTATATAACTGACTCAGACAAACAAGCATGTGTATCACTTTCACTGTCTTAATCAACTATTTTTAAAATTTTTTATTTATAAAAAGGAAACACTGACTAAACCATAGGATAAGTGTACAACTACACATAATTCCCACGACTGGAACTCTGTATCCCATCCCCTCCCCTGATAGCTTTCCTATTCTTTATCCCTCTGGGAGTATGGACCCAAGGTATGGACACCAAAGAAATCCAGAAAATCATGTGAAACTTCTATGAAGAACTATACGCCACCAAGCTAGAAAATCTGGAAGAAATGGAACAATTCCTAGAAGCATATGCCCTTCCAATACTGAACCAAGAAGAACTACAAAGTCTAAATGCACCAATCACAGACAAAGAAATTGAAAGTGTTATTAAGAACCTCCCCAACAACAAAAGTCCTGGACCAGATGGCTTCACAAATGAATTCTACAAAACTTTCAGGAAATAGTTAGTACCCATACTTCTTAAGCTTTTCCATAAGATTGAAGAAACAGGAATACTCCCTTCCACCTTCTATGAAGCCAACATCACCCTGATACCAAAAGCTGATAGGGACAGAACAAAAAAGGAAAACTACAGACCAATATCTCTGATGAACATAGATGCCAAAATATTAAACAAGATCTGGGCCAACAGGATACAGCAACAGATCAAAAAGATTGTTCATCACGGCCAAGTGGGATTCATCAAGGAATGCAAGGCTGGTTCAACATCCATAAGTCAATCAATGTCATTCACCACATCAATAAAAGCAAAGCCAA
The DNA here is from genome assembly GCF_950295315.1 of Erinaceus europaeus. Taxonomy (NCBI): domain Eukaryota; kingdom Metazoa; phylum Chordata; class Mammalia; order Eulipotyphla; family Erinaceidae; genus Erinaceus; species Erinaceus europaeus. The sequence goes on along the minus strand of NC_080172.1, from coordinate 42,853,469 downwards.
AAACCACATGATTATCTCAATAGATGCAGAGAAAGCCTTTGACAAAATCCAACACCCATTCATGCTCAAAACTCTACAAAAAATGGGAATATATGGGAAATTCCTCAAGATAGTGGAGTCTATATATAGCAAACCTACAGCCAACATCATACTCAGTGGACAGAAGCTGAAAGCATTCCCCCTCAGATCGGGGACTAGACAGGGCTGTCCACTGTCACCGTTACTCTTCAACATAGTATTGGAAGTTCTTGCCATAGCAATCAGGCAAGAGAAAGAAATCAAAGGAATACAGATTGGAAAGGAAGAAGTCAAGCTCTCACTATCTGCAGATGATATGATAGTATACATAGAAAAACCTAAAGAATCCAGCAGAAAACTACTGGAAGTTATTAGGCAATATAGCAAGGTATCAGGCTAAAAAATCAATGTACAAAAATCAGTGGCATTTCTTTATGCAAACACTAAATCTGAAGAAGAAGACATCCAGAAATCACTCCTGTTTACTGTTTAAGCAAAATCAATCAAATACCTAGGAATAAAGTTGACCAAAGAAGTGAAAGACTTATATACTGAAAACTATGAGTCGCTACTCAAGGAAATAGAAACTGATACCAAGAAATGGAAAGATATCCCATGCTCATGTATTGGAAGAATAAATATCATCAAAATGAATATTCTCCCCAGAGCCATATACAAATTTAATGCAATACCCATAAAAGTTCCACCAAGCTTCTTTAAGAGAATAGAACAAACACTACAATCATTTATCTGGAACCTGAAAACACCTAGAATTGCCAAGACCATCTTAAGGAAAAGAAAAAGAAATGGAGGCATCACACTCCCAGACCTTAAACTATATTATAAGGCCATCATCATCAAAACAGCATGGTACTGGAACAAAAATAGGCACACTGACCAGTGGAACAGAATTGAAAGCCCAGAAATAAATCCCCACACCTATGGACATCTAATCTTTGATAAGGGGGCCCAAAGGATTAAATGGAAAAAGGAGGCTCTCTTTAATAAATGGTGCTGGGAAAACTGGGTTGTAACATGCAGAAGAATGAAATTGAACCACTTTATCTCACCAGAAACAAAAATCAACTCCAAATGGATCAAAGACCTAGATGTCAGACCAGAAACAATCAACTATTTAGAGGAAAACATTGGTAAAACACTTTCCCACCTACACCTCAAGGACATCTTTGATGAATCAAACCCAATTGCAAGGAAGACTAAAGCAGAAACAAACCAATGGAACTACATCAAATTGAAAAGCTTCTGCACAGCCAAAGAAACTATTAAACAAACAAAGAGGCCCCTCACAGAATGGGAGAAGATCTTCACATGCCAGACATCAGACAAGAAACTAATCACCAAAATATATAAAGAGCTCAGCAAACTTAGCACCAAAAAAGCAAATAACCCCATCCAAAAATGGGCAGAGGATATGAACAAAACATTCACCTCAGAGGAGATCCAAAAGGCTAACAAACATATGAAAAACTGCTCTAGGTCACTGATTGTCAGAGAAATGCAACTTAAGACAATACTAAGATACCACCTCACTCCTGTAAGAATGGCATACATCAAAAAGGACAGCAGCAACTAATGCTGGAGAGGATGTGGGGACAGAGGAACCCTTTTACATTGCTGGTGGGAATGTAAATTGGTCCAGCCTCTGTGGAGAGCAGTCTAGAAAACTCTCAGAAGGCTAGACATGGACCTTCCATACGATCCAGTAATTCCTCTCCTGGGGTTATACCCCAAGGACTCCATAACACCCAACCAAAATGAGGTGTGTACTCCTATGTTCATAGCAGCACAATTCATAATAGCTAAAACCTGGAAGCAACCCAGGTGCCCAACAACAGATGAGTGGCTGAGAAAGCTATGGTATATATACACAATGGAATACTACGCAGCTATCAAAAACAATGAACCCACCTTCTCTGACCCATCTTGGACAGAGCTAGAAGGAATTATGTTAAGTGAGCTAAGTCAGAAAGATAAAGATGAGTATGGGATGATCCCACTCATCAACAGAAGTTGAGTAAGAAGATCTGAAAGGGAAACTAAAAGCAGGAACTGACCAAATTATAAGTAGGGCACCAAAGTAAAAACCCTGTGGTGAGGAGTAGACATGCAGCTTCCTGGGACAGTGGGGGGTAGGAGTGGGTGGGAAGGGATGGGTCACAGTCTTTTGTTGGTGGGTATGGTGTTTATGTACACTCCTAGTAAAATGTAGTCATATCAATCACTAGTTAATTAATATGAGAGGGGGAAAATTAATTGTATGTCTCGAAGTTTTTCAAAACACAAACTGAATCTTTTCAATATATAGGCTGTGTAATTGATATGCAGACTCTCTCAAAAGCCTAGACCAAGTAGATCCAAAGCAACCAATAGCACAGCTATATACAAAATACTGGGTACTGTACAGAAAACCCTAACAAAAGGACTTTTCAAAGTTAACCCAATTACCAAACAATGTGATGATAACATTAACTATCGATTGTCTTTTTGAACCATAAGACAGCAGGAACCTTACATTTCCACTATAGAATCTCTACTTCCCCCAGTCCTGGAACCCTTGGATAGGGCCCACTTTCCCATATGCCTCTCCCAACCCATATCAAATAATATTGCATCTGCCGATCACAACCAACACAACGATTGCCACCTCAACATGCTTCACTTCAGACTGTGTCCAGAGACTTCATGTGTGGAATGACAACCCTTCAACTTCATTACTCGGGTGAGACCTTTCCTTTCATAGTATACTCTAATTTCATCTCAGGTGGTTCACTTTCTAACAAAGTCCAATAACCTAGATATACACCAGTTTCTGTGAGAGAGAACATATGTTCATACGTATCCGTAAACTACTGCAAAATATATGCCTGAAAGCAGAAGTGCACTAGAGTTTGCAGTGAGTACCCCCCTAACATTTCCTCTCCACTATTCCAAGCTTTGGGTCCATGATTGCTCAACAATTTGTTTGGCTTCGTATGTTAACTCTCTTTTCAGTCACCAGGTTCCAGATGTCATCAGGATGCCGGCCAGGCTTCCCTAGACTGAAGGCCCCACCAATGTGTCCTGGAGCTCCGCTTCCCCAGAGACCCACCCTACTAGGGAAAGAGAGAGGCAGACTGGGAGTATGGACCGACCAGTCAACGCCCATGTTCAGCGGGGAAGCAATTACAGAAGCCAGACCTTCTACCTTCTGCAACCCACAATGACCCTGGGTCCATGCTCCCAGAGGGATAGAGAATGGGAAAGCTATCAGGGGAGGGGGTGGGAAATGGAGATTGGGTGGTGGGAATTGTATGGAATTGTACTCCTCCAACCCTATGGTTTTGTTAATTAATCCTTTCTTAAATAAAAAAATAATAAAATATAATATTTTTTATTTATAAAAAGGAAACACTGACTAAACCATAGGATAAGAGGGGTACAACTACACATAATTCCCACCACCGGAACTCTGTATCCCATCCCCTCCCCTGATAGCTTTCCTATTCTTTATCCCTCTGGGAGTATGGACCCAAGGTCATTGTGGGATGTAGAAGGCTGAAGGTCTGGCTTTTTAATGAATATATTTGAAAAAACCGCACTAGAGGGGCCAGGTGCTGGAGCACCTGGTTGAGCACACATGTTACAATGTGCAAGGACCCAGGTTCAAGCCCCTGCTTCTCACCTACAGGGGGAAAGCTTCAAAAGTGGTGAAGCAGGGCTGCAGGTGTCTCTCTTTCTGTCTCCCTCTCTGTCTTTCCCACCTTCTCAATTTCTGACTGTTTCTATCCAATAAATCATGATAATAAAAAATAAAAATAAAGGAAAATGGCACTAGAGTGAAGCCACAAAAGGCGAAGCATAAAGTTGTGAGGGATGACTGTACATTTACTTAGTTGTTGAATCACTGAAAAAATGTATAGACATACCCCACACATGCCATAGATATGTATGTATGTATGTATACATGCATTTCTCTCTTTACTATATGCCCTTTCCACTTCTCTAAGGTATTTTTATAACTGTCACTTCTTTAGATAAACTTTGCTGATCCCTGTGCATGCTTCTCATAATTTTATTTTGAAGTACCCACCCCATTGTACTTAAGCAATTGTGAAATTGTATTGTCTATCTTCCCTATGATAATATAGACTTCAAGAAGTTTGGGAAGGCACCTTATATAAGGAAATGCTTTCAAAATATCCTTTGACTAATTTATTGAATCAATATTGCCTGAAATTCAATACGATCTTTGAGACACTGTAGCCTTTACTCCTACCCATACAACAAACACACATGACTTCATACTATTATTATCTTTCCCTAGTTTTCCTTACCAGGTACATCTTTACCATGAGTATCATTCATTCAGTGAATATTGAGAAACCTACATGTGTGAGGCACTGTTCTAGGACCTCAAGACAAATATGACAAATTGTACCCAACAATTGGCTTCCATTGATAGTGGTGAGACCTGCACACCAGTGAGAAATTTCTTCACATCTTGCTAGAGAAGAGATGGTTTGGTTTTTCTCTTTTGGCAATATTTTATGTGATTCCTTCCTAAAAAGTAGTTGAGGATAAAAACCCCTTGTTTGTCTCATCCAACAATCCTCTCTCACAGAATTCCAATCAGGTAGCTCTTCCAACTGAGTGGTCATTGAAGGAAACTCCATGAACACAGTCTGAGTTTGTACTCACTGAAATTCATTTAATAGCAAGAAAGAAAGGAGGAAAAAAATCAATAACATGAAGCTCTGGTCACATTGCATTTTTCTTTAACCAAGGTAGGTATCTCTCATAAATATCCCTCCAATATGGTTGTGAAAATCACTACCCTCTCCTATTACACTAATTTTTATGAAAGACCATTAAGGAAAGGCTCCCAGGCAGGTTGGGACACCTCACTCCCACTCCATGAAGCCTTGACTAAGCCACTGGGCATATGCAAGGCAAGAAAGCAACATGTGCCACTTGGCATGACACCTTGCTTCCCTGTAGCATACTTCTGCCTTGTTGATAGGAACATGACCTATTTTGGGTGCAACAGTAAATCCCATGTCAAGCAGGGAACTTGATGGACTTCCTGAGAGTCCTGGTCTCTGAAACAGCTTTGCAATAGATCTTTTTCCCTTGAAACATTCTGGTTCTACATATCTGTCTGGAGCTTTCTTCCACCTTTCTTTTTTCAATTTATTTTTTATTTAAGAAAGGATAAATAACAAAACCATAGGGTAGGAAGGGTACAAATCCATACTATTTCCACCACCCAATCTCCATATCCCATCCTCCCCTGATAGCTTTCCCATTCTCTATCCCTCTGGGAGCATGGACCCAGGGTCGTTGTGGGTTGCAGAAGGTGGAAGGCCTGGCTTCTGTAATTGATTCCCCTTCTTCCACCTTTCTATAGATAAATGGCACCTTAGCCCACAGGACCTGGGTGTTGGGAAAGGTCTCTATGAGCAAAGCATTTGCTTTTCTCTATCTAGGACTTTAAAATAATTAATAAATGTGCCAAAGGCAGGGCAGTAACAGAAATATCAATTAGTTCAGAAACAAACCAATGGGACTACATCAAATGGAAAAGCTTCTGTACAACCAAAGAAACTATCACACAAACAAAGAGACCCCTCACAGAATGGGAGAAGATCTTCACATGCCAAACATCAAACAAGAGACTAATCACCAAAATATACAGAGAACTCAGCAAACTTAGCATCAAAAAAGCAAATGACCCCATCCAAAAATGGGAAGAGGATATGAACAAGACATTCACTTCAGAGGAGATCCAAAAGGCTAACAAACATATGAAAAAACTGTTCCAGGTCGCTGATTGTCAGAGAGATGCAAATAAAGACAACATTGTGATACCACCTCACCCCTGTGAGAATGGCATACATCAAAAAGGACAGCAGCAACAAATGTTGGAGAGGCTGTGGGGACACAGGAACCCTTCTGCACTGCTGGTGGGAATATAAATGGGTCCAGCCTCTCTGGAGAGCAGTCTGGAGAACTCTCACAAGGGTAGACATGGACCTTCCATATGACCCAGTAATTCCTCTCCTGGGGATATACCCCAAGGATTCCAGAATGTCCAATCAAAAAGATATGTTCATAGCAGCACAATTCATAATAGCTAAAACCTGGAAGGAACCCAGGTGCCCAACAACAGCTAAGTGGCTGAGAAAGCTGTGGTATATATACACAATGGAATACTATGCAGCTATTAAGAACAATGAACCCACCTTCTCTGACCCATCCTGGATGAAGCTAGAAGGACTTATGTTAAGTGAGCTAAGTCAGAAAGATAAAGATGAGTATGGGATGATCACTCATCAACATAAGTTGAGAAAGAAGAACAGAAAGGGAAACTAAAACAGGATCTTATTAAATCTAGAGTAGGGCACCAAAATAAAAAACCCCTGGTGAGGGGGAGGGTGGACATTCGGCTTCCTGGGGTGGTGGGGGGTGGGTGGGTGGGTGGGATGGGACACAGTCTTTTGGTGGTGGGAATGGTGTTTATGTACACTCCTAGTAAAGTGTAGTCATATAAACCACTCTTTAATTAATATCAGAGGGGAAAATTGATCATATGTCTAGAACTTTTTAAAACACAGAGTCTTTTTAATACATACGCTGAGTCTTTGATATGTTGGCTCTCTCAAAAGCCTAGACCAGGTAGAACAGAAGCAACCAGTGGCACAGCTATATACAAGATGCTGGGTATTATACAGCAAACACTAACAAAGGGACTTTTCAAAGTTAACCCAATTACCAAATAATGTGATGATAACAATAACTATCCATTGTCTTCTTGAACCCTAAGACAGCAGGAACCTCACATTTCCATTATAGAGCCTATATTTCCCCCAGTCCTGGAACCTTAGGGTGGAGCCCACTTTCCTGCATGCTTCTCTCAATTCACATCAAATAATAAGCATCCGCCGATCACAACCTAATCAACACAATGAGTGCCACCCCAGCATGCTTCAGCTCAGACTGTGTCCAGAGACTTCAGGTGTGGAATGACAACTCTTCAGCTTCATCACTTGGGTGAGACCTTTCCTTTCATAGTATTCTCTAATTCCATTCCAGGTGATCCACTCCCCAATAAAGTCCCCAAACCTAGACATAGAACAGGTCCCCTGAGATAGAGCATATGTTCACATGTGTCCGTAAACCAGGGAAAATATATACCTGAAAACAGAAGTACAAAAGAGTCTGCAGTGAGTACCCCCCCCCCAACACTTCATCAGCACTATTCCAGCTTTTAGGTCTATGATTGTTCAACAATTTGTTTGGCTTTGTATGTTAACTCTCTTTTCAGCCACCAGGTTCCAGATGCCAGAATGATGCCAACCAGACTTCCCTGGACTGACAACCCCACCAATGTGTCCTGGAGCCCCGCTTACCCAGAGACGCACCTTACTAGGGAAAGAGAGAGGCAGACTGGTAGTATGGATCGACCAGTCAACGTCCATGTTAAACGGGGAAGCAATTACAGAAGCCAGACCTTCCATCTTCTGCAACCCATAATGATCTTGGGTCCATACTCCCAGAGGGATAGAGAATGGGAAACCTATCAGGGGAGGAGATGGGATATGGAGATCGGTTGTTGGGAATTTTGTGGAGTTGTACCCCTCCTATCCTATGGTTTTGTTAATGTTTCCTTTCTTAAATAAAAAAAATAAATAACAGATTACATCAAATCAATGAGGTTTATAGTCAACAATATTTATACCCCTTTATAACCCTTTCACATATTTGGGAGCTACTCTGTTCCCTGATCCAGCTTTCTGGTCCTTTTCCCAGCTATGACATCATCTCCCCCAGATAGTAATTAGGATTCAGCTGCATATCAGATTTCAGGCTCAGGCAAAAAACAAACAAACAAACAAACAACACTAGTATAGCTACAGGCCCTTTGAAATATTACTAAAATATGCCTACTAGCTATCTACAAAATGGAGGACCCCCTAATTCTTCATCTGCACTATTCCAGCCTTTAGGTACATGATTGTTCAACAATTTGTTTGGCTTTGTATGTTAACTTTCTTTTCAGCCACCAGGTTCCAGATGCTAGCAGGATGCAACCAGAATTCCCTGGACAGACAACCCCACGAATGTGCCTTGGAGCTCCTCTTCCCCAGAGCCTTTCCCCACTAGGGAAAGAGAGAGAGACAGGATGGGAGTATGAATAGACCTGTCAACACCCATGTTCAGCAGGGAAGCAATTACAGAAGCCAGAACTTCAAGCTTCTGCATCCCACAATGATCTTGGGTCCATAATCCCAGAGGGTTAAAGAATAGGGAAGCTATCACGGGAGGGGATAGTATACGGAGGTCTGGTGATGGGAATTGTGCATTGCTGTACCCCTCTTATCCTATGGTTTTGTCAATGGTTCCTTTTTATAAATAAAAAATTTAAAAAAGAAAACATAATGCACACAAAGTGACAGAATTTGCAGCTTGTATTCAAATGGGTTGATTTCTTGCTTAAGCAAACAGAAAAACACACAGAAATTTGACATCCCCCTTAGAATTTACATAAGGCTTAGAATATAATATTAAATGAACTGAATACAATAAAATAAACAATTGGTAAACTCAGTTTTGTGGGGGAAGAACATAATCTTATTCTGTTAAAAACTTAAAAGCAGTTGTTATGAAAAACTCCAAGAAGTAAATAATTTAAAAAACAGAAACATAGGATTTCTTAGAAATTAAATAGGGAATATATATATATAATCAAATGGAAATTTTGGAAGGAAGAACTACCATAATTCAAATATAACCTCACTGGGTAGGTTAAGTAGAGACTCTGGGGTAGGGGGATAGCTAGTGACCCTGAAAATAGAACAACTGAAATAACCTCATTTGAATGATAGAGAGAAAAAATATTCTTTTTTTATGTTTTATTTATTTACTGGATAGGAACATCCAGAAATTGAGAAGAAGGGAGATACAGAGAGGGAGAGGGGCAGAGAAACATCTGCATCACTGTTTCACCACTTGTGAAGCTTTTCCCCTACAGGTGGGGACAGGGAGCTTGAACCTGGGTCCTTGCTCACTATAATATGTATGCTCACCTAAGTGCATCACCATCCAATCCCAAAAATATTCTAAAATAAATGTAGCCACAGGAAACTGTAGGAAAATACCTAGAGGCCTACTTTTTGTGTTATTGGAAGTTTAAAAGAAAATGAGAAGAATGTGATAGAGAAAAAATTTGTAAATAATTGTTGAAATTGTCCCCACTTTGGCAAAACCTATAAACTCACTGCTTCAAGAAGTTGATTGTATAAAAAACAAAAATACAGTCAAGAAATACATAAGCAGGGAGCTGGGTGGTGCCATACCTGGTTGAGAGCACATGTTACAATATACAAGGGACCCAGGTTCAACCCCCCAATCTCTACCTGCAGGAGGAAAGCTTTGTGAATGGTGCTTCTATCTCTCTTCCCCTTCCCTCTCAATTTCTGACTGTCTCTATCCAGATGTTGGGAAATTGTGCAGATGCGGTCACATCCACCATGTTGTCCCCTCAGGGTATTGTCAATTCCCTAGAGAGTTGAAACTCTATTCCCAGAGTGCCTTGTTTCCTAGCCAATCCCATCCCAACTAGCCACTTCCGGAATTTCTCCCATAAAAGCCATTCTACTTCTGCCCTGCCCTCTCTAACCCCTTCTTCACTTCGGCGACCTGACGCAGAGAAGGGTTGCTGCGCATAGTGGGAGGTGGCCATTTTGCCAGTTCCACGAGGCCCAAACCGCTGTGCTATCTCCCAACTCTGAGGTGCCCATGTGAATAAAGATTTGTGTTTCCTCTCTGCTATGGTCCCTTCTCTCTCTCCTGTGAAGCAGCCCGACATCCAATAAATATAATAAAATATTGGAGGACCAGGTGGTGGTGCATCCAGTTAACTGCACATAATATTAAGCTCAAGGACCAGCACAAGGATCCAAGTTTGAGCCCCCCGACTCCCCACCTGCACAGTGGGCAATTCACAAGCGGTAAAACAGGTCTACAGGTGTCTATCTTTCTCTCTCTCTCTTTTTATTTTTATTATATTTATTTATTATTGGATATAGACAGTCAGAAATCAAGAGAGAATGGGAAGATAGAGAGAGAGACAGACAGACATTTACAGCCCTGCTTCACCACTCATGAAGCTTCCCCCTGCAACTGGGGGCTGGGGACTTGAACCTGGGTCCTTGTGCACTGTAACACATGTTCTCAACCAGGTGCACCACCACCCAGTCCCTCTCTCTCTCTTTCTATCTCCCCTTACTCTCTCATTTTCTCTCTGTCCTACCCAATAATGTGGAAAAAAATGGCCACCAGTAGCAGTGGATTTGTAGTATGGTCATGAGCCCCAGCTAGCTATAACCCTGGAAGAAAATAAACAAATAAATAAACATAATATAGTAATAATATTAAAAGAGAAATCCATAAGCAGACCTATCATAATTAAACTACTAAAACTAAAGAAAAATTGAATGCAGTCAAATAAAAATGTATAATATTTATAGGACAGGGGCTAATAAATTATGCTTCATGTGTTTAATATTTTTGAATATTATGTTTCACTGAAGCAAAACCATAACCACTTCTTTATATATTGTCTGCAACCACAATAGTGATATAACTACTTAACTGTGATGCAAACCACATGGTCTACAAAGTAAAAATATTCACTTCACAGAGAAAAATCACCAATCCCAACTATGAGGAAAACTGATTTGGAAAAGACCAGACATCTCATTAGAAATCATAGAGGCCAGGGGCCTGGTGGTGGTATACCCAGTGGAGTGCATATGTTACTCATGTTCAAGCCTCCTGTCACCACCTACACAGGGAAAGCTTTGTAAGTGGTGAAGTATGTTTGCAGGCATCTATCTTTCTCTAAATCTCTCCTTCCTATTACAATTCCTCTCTGTCCTACAAAATAAAAAATAATAAGAAATAAGAAAAAAAATTAAAGAAATCATAGAGGCCAAAAGGAAGTAAAATAGCATTTTAGGTAGTAATTAAAAATATATATATATATATAAATGAAAGAATCTGCATCTCTCAAATATATCCTTCAGGAAAGAAAGAGATGTAATGATGCCATTAGATAAAGGAAAACAAAAGTAGCCAAGAGACTTTTTCCCACAATGACTTTGGGTCCATACTCCCAGAAGGATAAAGAATAGGAAAGTTATCAGGGGAGGGGATGGGATATGGAGTTCTGGAGATGGGAATTGTGTGGAGTTGTACCCCTCTTATCCTATGTTTTTTTTAACTGTCTCCTTTTTTAAATAAATAAAATAAATAAAAATAAAATAAAAACTGCTAAAAATTCCCATCTGCACATAGAAGTGAAAACATGTGTCAGCAGTAAACTCAAAACATGACTAATTAAAGAACAGCAGAAATATTGAACATCTGGATGAATATGTAGATTACTTTTTCTCTTGAGTTCTTTGAAATACTATTGAAGGTTAAAAGCAAAAATCATAACCTGTATTAGAATATTATGATTTTAATGTACATAGATATAATATGTAAAACAATTAGAATATAAAGGGGAAGGGATATAATGGAGAGAAGGTTTCTACAGACCACTTGAAATGGTAAAATAATGATTAATGATTACAAGTAAATTGTGAAAAGTTAAAAGAAAAACAAGGTATACTGTCATCATACAGCACCCATTAACAATACTGTACAAAAGGATAATGTAAAAAATAAAACCAAAATAGATGAAAGAATGTACTAAAAATGTTCAAATGTAACAAAAAAAGTAGGAAGGGGAAAACAAAGGAACAAGATAGAAGAAAGAAGAAAATTGTACCCCTCTTATCCTATGGTTTTTGTTAGTTTTTCATTTTTAAAAAATTTTTTTAAAGAATTTATTTATTTGTGAGAAAGATAGGAGGGGAGAGGGAAAGAATCAGACATCAGGCTGGAACATGTGCTGCCGGGGATTGAACTTGAGACCTCATGCTTCAGAATCCAATGCTTTATCCACTGTGCTACCTCCTGGACCACCAGTGTTTAATTTTAGAAATAAAAATTAAAAAGTACTAAAAACACCAACAATTATATTAAATAAAGTTGTTCAAGTGCACTAAGTCAAAGACAGAGTTTTAAAAAATAGATAACAACAATTATAACTCAATGATTTACTATGAAAAAAACTCACTTTAGATCTAATAATAAGTAAAAAAAAAAAAACTTAGTATGTAGACATTAGCAATTTGAAGGACTTCATTATCACCAGGGAAAATAAACCTTAAAGCAAAGAAAAGCGCCAAGGATAAAGAGAAATATTACTTAAAGGAAAAAGAGCAACTAACAAAGAAAGCATAGAAATCTTGACTGTATACACATTTAACAGGACTGTAAAATATGTGAAGCAAAATCCGAAAGACCTGAGAAGCAAATGTATAACCGCATGCCTTCAATTGGAGATTTTATTACTTTACTTTCATTTATAAATAGAATGATCAGCAGACAGTAAACAAATCTTTAATGAAAACTTTATGACATCATCAGTAAATGGAATGTAACTTGCAGAGAGAGAACATTCCATTCAACAAAAATGTCCTTTTTAAGTGTACATGGAATGGTCACAAAAAGACCTTATCTTGAGTCATATAGCTCACTTTAAACTATTAAGTGAACTGAAATAATGCAAAATATGTTTCTTGATGATAATACATTTACAAAATACATCAGTAACAGGAAGATAATGGGGACATCTGCAAATACTTGGAAATTAAAAAGAATTTCTTCAAAATATTTCAAATAAATAAAATATAGCATATAAAAATCTGGTGGGTGCAGTTAGAGTAGCACTACATGTTTATAGTAGCAAATAAAGAAGTTTCAAATCTATAATAGAAAAATCTACCATAAGAAGTCAGAAAAATTGAGAAAATTGAACTTACAATTTGACAAAATCTATTAAATATGAGCATTTATATTATTGTAAGTAATATTGAAAACAAAAATTAAAAATCAAAAGCTTGTTTACTGTAGGATAAATAAGCACCTACCAAGATTGATGAAGAAAAAAACTAAGTAAATGTTATCTATATCCAGAATGAGAGAAGAGGAGGCTCTTCTCTGTATTCCAAAAATAATAAAGGCAACTAACAACTACATATATAAATTTAACAACTTAGCTGAACTAATCAATTCCTTGAAAACCACAAACTACCAAAGTATATAGATAAAACTGATAGCCTATTATATAAATTGAATTGATAATTCAGAACCATCTAGAAGAGTATTTTCTAGGTTCAAATGGTTTCACTGATAGATCCTACCAGGCACTTAAAGAAGAGATAATACAGATTGTACATAATCTCCAGAAAATAGGCGAGCAGGAATCACTCCCAATTCATTTTATAAAACTAGCATTATTACCTTGACACCACAACTGGTCAAAAATAGTACAACAAAGAAAACTATAGACCCCCTCCACACTTAAGAACATAATACAAAACACTTAATAGGCAATTAGCAAGCTGAGCTCAGCAATAAGTAAAAATAGCCATATAGCAAATATATTTTTTGATAAAACTGTAAATTCAGGTCCATGTTCAGAAATCAATGTAATCCAGTATGTAAATAGTTTGAATAAGAATATATATATATATATCAAAATTGACACAACAAAAGCATTTGAAAAAAATCAATATTCATGAAGAAAGTTTTCAGTGAAGTAGGAGTTGAGAAACTTCCTCCTGACAAAGAACCATTTAAAAAGCCATAATTAAGTTCACAATTAGTAGTGAAAGATGGAAATTTTCATTTCTATAACTGGCAACAGATGAGGGATTCTTATAACTTCTATTCAACAGTGTATGGAAAGCTCTAACCAATGCAATAAGGCAGGAAAAACTCATATACATGAGATCTGAAGGCATAAAATTCACCTACTAACTTTCACCAAAATGGAGACCCCAAATCTCATCTGCTATATTCTTGTCTTTAGGTTCCAGATTATTAAACAATTTGTTCTGCTTTTTATCTTAATGCTTTTTCAGACAACAAGTTGCAGATGCTACCATGATGCCAACCTGACTTCCCTGGGCAGACGACCTCACCAATGTACCCTGGAATCTCATGTCTCTAGAGTCCTGCCCCTCTAGGGAAAGATAGAAAAAGGCTGAGAGTATGGATTGACCTGGCAACACCCAGGTTCAGCATAGAAGCAATTACAGGGGTAGACCTTCCACCTACTGCACCCCATAATGATCTTGGGTCCATGCTCCCAGAGAGATAAAGAATACAAAAGTTTACTTAACATAATTCCTTCTAGCTCTGTCCAAGCTGGGTCAGAGAAGGTGAGTTCATTGTTCTTGATAGCTGCATAGTATTCCATTGTGTATATATACCACAGCTTTCTCAGCCATTCATCTGTTGTTGGGCACCTGGGTTGCTTCCAGGTTTTAGCTATTATGAATTGTGCTGCTATGAACATAGGAGTACACACCTCTTTTTGGTTGGGTGTTATGGAGTCCTTGGGGTATAACCCCAGGAGAGGAATTATTGGGTCATATGGAAGGTCCATGTCTAGCCTTCTGAGAGTTTTCCAGACTGCTCTCCACAGAGGCTGTACCAATTTACATTCCCACCAGCAATGTAAAAGGGTTCCTCTGTCCCCACATCCTCTCCAGCATTTGTTGCTGCTGTCCTTTTTGATGTATGCCATTCTTACAGGAGTGAGGTGTGGACTAAGTCAGAAAGTTAAAGATGAGTATGGGATGATCCCACTCATCAACAGAAGCTGACTTAGAAGATCTGAAAGGGAAACTAAAAGCAGGACCTGATCAAATTGTAAGTAGGGCACCAAAGTAAAAACCCAGTGGTGAGGGGTAGACATGTAGCTTCCTGGGCCAGTGGGGGGTGGGAATGGGTGGGAGGGATGGGTCACGGTCCTTTGGTGATGGGAATGGTGTTTATGTACACTCCTAGCAAAATGTAGACATATAAATCAGTAGTTAATTATTATGAGAGGGGGAAATCAATTGTATGTCTCAAAGGTTCTCAAAAGACAAACTGAATCTTTTTAATAGATAGGCTACGTGTTTGATATGCGGACTCTCTCAAAAGCCTAGACCAAGTAGATCAGAAGCTTCCAATAGCACAGCTATATACAAGATACTGGGTACTGTACAGCAAACCATAACAAAGGGACTTTTCAAAGTTAACCCAATTAACAAATAATGTGATGATAATATTAACTATTGATTGTCTTTTTGAACCCTAAGACAGCAGGAACCTCACAGCTTCACTATAGAGCCCCTACTTCCCCCAGTCCTGGCACCCTTGGATAGGGCTCACTTTCCCGTATGCTTCTCCCAATCCATACCAAATAATATTGCATCCGCCGATCACAACCTAACCAAAGCAACGATTGCCATCTCAACATGCTTCACCTCAGTGTGTATCCAGAGACTTCACGTGTGGAATGACAACCCTTCAGCTTCATTACTCGGGTGAGACCTTTCCTTTTATAGTACACTCTAATTTCATCTCAGGTAGTTCACTTTCTAACAAAGTCCCATAACCTAGACATACACCAGTTTCTGTGAGAGAGAGCGTATGTGCACACGTATCCATAAACTACTGCAAAATATATACCTGAAAGCAGGATTACACTAGAGTTTGCAGTGAGTATCTCCCTAACACTTCCTCTCCACTATTCCAATCTTGGGATCCATGATTGCTCAACAAATTGTTTGGCTTTGTATGTTAACTCTCTTTTCAATCACCAGGTTCCAGATGCCACCAGGATGCTGGCTAGGCTTCCCTGGATTGAAGACCCCACCAATGTGTCCTGGAGCTCAGCTTCCCCAGAGACACACCTTACTAGGGAAAGAGAGAGGCAGACTGGGAGTATGGACCGACCAGTCAACGCCCATGTTCAGCGGGGAAGCAATTACAGAAGCCAGACCCTCTACCTTCTGCAACCCTCAACGACCCTGGGTCCATGCTCCCAGAGGGCTAGAGAATGGGAAGGCTATCATGGGAGAGGGTGGGTTATGGGGATTGGGTGGTGGGAATTGTGTGGAGTTGTACCCCTCCTACCTTATGCTTTTGTTCACTAATCCTTTCTTAAATTAAAAATTTAAATAAATAAAAAAAAATAAATAAAAATAAAAAAAAAAAAAAAAAAAAAAAAAGAATACAAAAGTTTCCAATGGAGGGATGGGATACAGAACTGTGCTGGCTGGAAACGGGATTTTACCACTTTTATCGTATGGTTTTGTCAATATTTTTTATTTTATAAATAAAATTTTAAAAATTGTCCTTATTACCAGATAAGCCTATTCTCTTCACAGACTCCTTCCAAAATTAACATTCTTAGACCCTAAGGGAGTTTTATAAGGTCATAGGCATAATGTCAATGTGCAAGAAGTACATTGTTATAACTCTAAAACTCTCAAATACTTACAAATCTAACAATAGTTAAACACTTTGTTATAACTAAATATTTATAACAAAACATTAATAGTATCTTTGTACTGAAAACTATAAAATGCCAGTGAAATAAGTTGAAGAAGCCTTAAATAAATGGAGATATATGCCACAAACTCAAGTTTTTATTCTCTTGAGTGATTTATAGAGAGAAATAAAAATTTAGCAGGATTTTCTACATCTGTGAGTAAGATCTGAGGACTGATATCAAAGACAAAGGAACTCAGACATCAAAAACAATTTTGAAAAAAAGATCAATCTTAAGACTTACTATAATTTATGGTAATAAAGAGTTTGGTGGTGATGAAAGTGACAGACATATAAGTTTATGAAGCAGAGTAGAATCTTCTGATACATCAGCTGGCTTTGACAAAGATGCAAAGATAATTGAATGAGTTTTCTAAAAAACATGTTATACCACATGTTTTACAAAAACATGTTATACCACCAAAAACAAACTATAGAAGAATAACTAGGCAACCCAGTAAATGGGAGAAGATATTTGTACATCACACATTAGACAAGCAATTAATATCAAATATCTACACAGAACTGGTACAGATCCACAAAAAAAGCAACAGTAACCCAATAAAAAAAGTGGGCCATAGAACTAAACAGACAGTTTTCTAAAGAAGAGATACACATGGCCCACAGGCACACAAAAAATGTTCCACTTCACTTATCATTAGAGAAATGCAAATTAAAACTATACTGAGATACCATCTCACACCTGAGAGAATGGCTTACATTAACAAACCAGGAAATGACAGGTGTTGAAGAGACTGTGGAGAAAAAGGACCTCTTCTTCAATGCTGGTGGGAAGGCAAACTGATATTTTGGAAGACTGTATGAAGAGTCCTTAAACAAATAAAAATGGAAGTCCTTATGATCCAGCAATACCACTCTTGGGCATTTATTGAATGGACACTCAAGCACTAATTCAAAGGGACATATGCACCCCGATGTCCATAATTGCATTATTCACAATAATCCAACAGTGGAAGCAGCCTAGATGCTCATCATCAAATGACTGGCTAAATAAATTATGGGATATACATTCCATGGAATACTACTCTGCAATAAAAGGAAGGTATTATGGCCTTTGGGACAAAATGTATGGAACTGGAGGTGATTATACTTAATGAAATAAATAAAGAGGAGAAAGACAAGTACCAGATGACTTCACTCATATGTGGAATCTATATATCTTCTTTAGATGAACTTTCCAAAACAGAAAAAAATCCAAACAGAACAAAACAGAAGCAAGCAAACTGTAAGACTTATAAGAACTGTGGTGGTTATTTTTGGTGGGAGGGTAGGATACAGGGGTAGAACTATACATTGTAATCTTACAATCTTTAAAGTATTAATAACAAATAAAAATTTTAAAAGCCTACTAATTATGTCAGAGAAGCATTCTATATGTCAGATTGCCTTAGTATAGTTTTATATCCTCAAAAGAATTTTTTTAGTGACTTTTTTTTATTTAAGAAAGGATTAATTAACAAAACCATAGGGTAGGAGGGGTACAATTCCATACAATTCCCACCACCCAATCTCCATTTCCCACCCCCTCCCCTGATAGCTTTCCCATTCTCTATCCCTCTGGGAGCATGGACCCAGGGTCATTGTGGGTTGCAGAAGGTAGAAGGTCTGGCTTCTGTAATTGCTTCCCCGCTGAACATGGGCGTTGACTGGTCAGTCCATACTCCCAGTCTGCCTCTCTCTTTCCCTAGTAGGGTGGGACTCTGAGGAAGCGGAGCTCCAGGACACATTGGTGGGGTCTTCAGTCTAGGGAAGCCTGGCCGGCATCCTGATGACATCTGGAACCTGGTGACTGAAAAGAGAGTTAACATACGAAGCCAAACAAATTGTTGAGCAATCATGGACCAAAAGCTTGGAATAGTGGAGAGGAAGTGTTAGGGGGGTACTCACTGCATACTCTAGTGTACTTCTGCTTTCAGGTATATATTTTGCAGTAGTTTACGGATACGTGTGAACATATGCTCTCTCTCACAGACACTGGTGTATATCTCGGTAGATATGTAGCTTCCTGGGACAGTGGGGGGTGGGAGTGGGTGGGAGGGATTGGTCACAGTCTTTTGGTGGTGGGAATGGTGTTTATGTACACTCCTAGTAAAATGTAGTCATATAAATCACTAGTTAATTAATACGAGAGGGGGAAAATTAATTGTATGTCTCGAAGTTTTTCAAAATACAAACTGAAACTTTTCAATATATAGGCTGTGTAATTGATATGCACACTCTCTCAAAAGCCTAGACCAAGTAGATCAGAACCTCACATCTCCACTATAGAGCCTCTACTTCCCCCAGTCCTGGAACCATTGGATAGGGCCCACTTTCCCATATGCCTCTCCCAATCCATATCAAATAATATTGCCGATCACAACCTAACCAACACAACGATTGGCCACCTTAACATGCTTCACTTCAGACTGTGTCCAGAGACTTCACGTGTGGAATGACAACCCTTCAACTTCATTACTCGGGTGAGACCTTTCCTTTCATAGTATACGCTAATTTCATCTCAGGTGGTTCACTTTCTAATAAAGTCCCAAAATCAAAAGAATTCTTATACCAAGGTTATTTGGGGATAGAGGGCAAAGAGCATCAAGAAGTTTTATATAAAGGAGAGAAAACAAAAAGCAAAATGTATTATATTATGTATTCTTCAGTGCCTTGAAATCTTGCTTTTACAAAGCTCCTCACTCAAACCCAAATAAAGGTGAATGGGGGGAGGAGTGTTATCCATATGCAAACACACACACACACACACACACACACACACACACTTTCAACCTAAAACCTTTATTCAAAAAATTTAGTTAAAAATGGATTACATACACAATAAAACTTTCAGAAGAATAATAAAAGCTAACAGTTGCAACCTGGGGCTAAGCAAAGATTTCCTAGAAATAGTGCCAAAATGCAAGATTCATTTAAAACACTGATAAATTGGATTTCAATGAAAACTTTAAATGTTTCTTCTGTGAAAGACATTCTTAAGATAATGAGATGTCAAGCTATAAACTGGATAAATATTGGCAATTCACATTTATGACTCAACAGCAATATATATATATATATATATATATCACAAAATGTGAGTAGAAACTTCACTAAGGAAAATAAAGAAGTAGAAGAAATGTACATGAAAAAAATAATCAACATCATAAGCCATTAGAGAGAGAGAAAAATTCAAATTAAAATCACACTGAAATACCAGTAGAGGAGCCAGGTGGTAGGGCACTTGGTTAAACGTACACATTGTAATGCAAAAGGACTTGGGTTCAAGATGCTGGTTCCCACCTGCAAGAGAAAAGCTTCACAAGTGGTGAAAAGGGACTGCAGGTATCTCTCTGTCTCTTTCCCTCTCCACCTCCCCTCCCCTCTCAATTTGTCTGTCTCTATCAAATAATAAATAAATAGAAAAGCTTCTACATACCAATATAATTTTTTAAATATACCAGAAGATACCTATTTGAATAGCTAAAACCAAAACAAAACTAATTTAGCAGTGTTTTACAAGTTGATACAACTTTTAACATGTGATACAACAATCCCATTCCTAGTTTCTTAGATTTGAGAAGTAAAAACTTACATTCATTGTATGCAGGTGTTAATATAATCTGTCCATAATCACCAAAATGAATTTATTTAGTGTCTGGGTGAGCAAACTGTTGTATAGTCATATACTGGAAACAAAAAAGATGCAAACAAGGGGCCAGGAGGTGGTGTAGCTGGTAGAGTGTACACACTATAGTGTGTATGGACCTGGGTTCAAACCTTTGGTTTCCACCTGCAGGGAAGAAGCTTCATGAATAGTGAGACAGTCATGAAGGTGTCTGTTTATCTATATGTCATCTATCTATCTATCTATCTATCTATCTATCTATCATCTCCCACTTCCCTCTCAATTTCTCTGTTTCTGTCCAAAATAAATGAATAAATAAAATAAACAAATAAATAAAATAAATAAGTATTAAAAAGAAATGAGTGATAACTCAGATATCCTACTTACCTACTTCCTATTTCACTTCCCTCAATCACTCTAAGGCTTACCCTATCAGATAAAATAAGGATTACAAAAGTTTGAAAAGGGCAAGAGTTCAGCATATATTAATAATGGCTGCTGTGGTCACTACCAGGCCACCCTCATCCAGGGCCCTAGTCAGGGAAACCCGGGATTCCCACATAGATATGATGGACCTAGGCCTCTTAACAGATCCTTCTCTGCCATCACTGGCCATCTCTACCAGGAATACCATAAACCCTCTTATGGGTTCTTTACAGGACCTTGCTCTCAACATAGAATAACAGTGGTAGAAATTGTCCCACTCTCTGAAGGGAAGCTGGGTCAACATACTCCGCGACTCAAAATAGACTTGTCCTGAAATGAGTGCAGCCTAGAATGTTCCTAACTGTGACCATGAAATATGAGTTCAGACTGACAAGGATGCAGAGGTTACACAGGCTCCTGTGCTAAATATAAACAGACATGGGGCCTAGGTCAGATCGATGGGGTTTATACTAAATGGTATTTATATATTCGTACCATATTTGGGAGCACTCTGCCCTGATCCTCACCTCTGATCCTACTCTGCCCTGATACTCAACAGAGTTTATTCTCAACTATGACACCATCTTCCTAGACAATACTTTTAGCCCAGCTGCATGTTAGCTGTCAGGCTCAAGCAAAATTAGCAATGTCATGGGCCCCTTGGAATATACCTAAAATAGACTTCTGAACTTCTTCCAACCTGAAGACCCCAAATCTCACCTGTTATTTATTACCTTTCGGTTCCTGATTAATAAACAATTGGTTCCGCTTTATATCTTAATGTTTGCAGCCACTAAATTGCAGATGCTACCATGACACCAACTTAACTTCCCTGGGCAGACAATCTCACCAATGATTTCTAGAACCCCTCTTCCCCAGAGTCCTACCCCACTAGGGAAAGATAGAAATAACCTGGGGGTATGGATCAACCAGTCAATGCCCATGTCCAATGGAGAAAAATTACAGAACTCAGAACTCCCACCTTCTGCACCCCATAAAGAATTTTGTCCATACTCCCAGAGGGACAAACAATAGGGAAGTTTCCAATGGAGGGAATAGGATACAGAAATCTGGTGGTGGGAGCTGTACCTCTATTATCCCACAATCTTGTTGATAATTATTAAATCATTAATAAAAATATTTTTGAACAGGTAAGAAAAAAAATCAAGACTCACATATCATGAAAATATAAATTGTTTATTATTATTATTATTATTATTATTATTTTACCAGAGGTCTGCTCAGCTCTGTCTGATGATGGTGTGGAGGACTGAACCTAGGACTTTGGAGCCTCAGGCATAAAAGTCTCTTTGCATTATGCTACTACCCATTATGCTACTGACCCTCAACGCAAAATGTAAATGTTTTATAGGACACATTGCAGAAAAAGATTTCTTCTGGGACAGGCAGTGGCTCACCCAGTAGAGGACATATGCTACAATGCACAAGGAATAGGCTCAAGTCTTTGATCCCAAGCTTCAGGAGAAAAGCTTCAGAAACAGAAAAGTGTTCTTAGTAAGAAAAGAACGAATAATATAATACACCATTTTATGAATATATGGAGTTAATAGAAGAAAACATATTAACTTTCTTAATGATAAGGTAAAATATTAATAAAAGTACAAGCTAATAATTTTATGCTTCTTTAACAATATTTATTTATTTATTTATTTATTTATTTTAATGAAAGATACAGACAAAAAGCTACAAAAAGAGAGACCAACTCTGGCTTGTGGAGAGGCTGGGGATTTGATAGAGAATTTCTAAAATTTTAGAATCAGAATATGTGGTTATAATATGATGGTGGTATGTTTGTAAGAAGACCTCAGAACAGAATAACTGAGAATAAAAGGTTTAAGAATGTGTAGAAAGACTTGAGTAACTGCAGAAACTTTGAGACAGAGCAGGAGGCTGTGTAAAATGGAAGGTCAAAGTAAGTAAATACAAAGATTTGAGACAGAGAAAGTCAGACTGAACTTCCGTAAACTCACCAGTAGATAAGTAGCACAGAAGGCCAGACCAAACTGTGTCTATAGTAACCAAGGTTACTGCCATATTTTGTTTTTAATTGCTTGTCACTCCAGCCTCTGTAACCCTGGCTAGCTTCTGTCCTCCTAAAAGGTACCACTCCCTACCAACAGTGATGTATCTTATGCTGATGTTGGGCTGAGCTTCATTGACGGGAGACAGACGACCCAGGACTCATGGTTGAGCTGTACGCAGTATCTCTTTATTCATGCAGAACGCAGCACAATCTAAGCTGAGCTAAGCTAAACTAAAAACTAAAACGAACAATATTGTCTTTATATATACTTCCCAAGTAGGGTGTGAACAGGATGTGACATAGAGAGGGTGGAGAGAAAAGTGACTGGTAAAAATCAGAGTGTGACAAGGCGAGGGGGCGGAGCAAAAACATATCATGAACCAGTGGGGATTGAACCAATGCCCTGCAGTGGTTATGTAAATAGAATACAGTGTTAAGCAGGGGCTATTAAACCAATGAAATAGAAGGGGTCTCATATGTAGGAAAGATAACAAGGAACTGTAATAGCAACTAAGGCAACCAGACCCTGAGCAATGGGTACAATTCCCATATCCTTAACCTTTCAGTCTCTGTTTCTGTAATGATGCTTTATGCTCTCAAGCCTGCATCTGCTATATAAGTTTGTATCATTCACTTGTTCGAGACCAGAGTTCTCAGAGAGATTTGAACTCTTGACTTACACGTAATAAAGACTCCTTTCTTCTTTCACCTACCCCAGCTCCAGTCTTCTTGATTTACAGCAGAGTTCCTTTTTAAAAATGGGGGTGGGGATGGGTGGGTGGGATGGGACATAGTCATTAGGTGGTGAGAATGGTGTTTATGTACACTCCTAGTAAAGTGTAGTCATATAAATCACTAGTTAATTAATATGAGAGGGGGAAAATTAATTGTATGTCTCGAAGTTTTTAAAACACACTGAGTCTTCTTAATATATAGGCTGTGTATTTGATATGCAGACTCTCTCAAAAGCCTAGACCAAGTAGATCAGAAGCAACCAGTGGCACAGCTATTTACAAGATACTGGGTACTATACAGCAAAGCCTAAAAAAAGGACTTTTCAAAGTTGACCCAATTATCAAATAATGTGATTAACTATCCATTGTCTTTTTGAACCCTAAGACAGCAGGAACCTCACATCTCCACTATAGAGCCTATATTTCTCCCAGTCCTGGAACCTTAGGATAGGGCCCACTTTCCCACATTCCTCTCCCAATCCATATCAAATAATATTGCATCAGCTGATCGCAACCTAATCAATGCAATGATTGCCACCCCAACATGCTTCAGCTCAGACTGTGTCCAGCGACTTCACATGTGGAATGACAACCCTTCAGCTTCATTACTCGGGTGAGACTTTTACTTTCATAGCATTCTCTAATTCTATCCCAGGTGGATCACTTTCTAAACAAAGTCCCAAAACCTAGATATAGACCAGGTTCTGTGAGAGAGAGCATATGGTCACACATATCCATAAACAAGTGCAAAATATATGCCTGAAAGCAGAAGTACACTAGAGTTTGCACTGAGTACCCCCCCAACCTCCTCTCCACTATTCCAACCTTTGGGTCCATGACTGCTCAACAATTTGTTTGGCTTCGTATGTTAACTCTCTTTTCAGCCACCAGGTTCCAGATGCCATCAGGATGCCAGCCAGGCTTCCCTGGACTGAAGACCCCACCAATGTGTCCTGGAGCTCCGCTTCCTCAGAGTCCCACCCTACTAGGGAAAGAGAGAGGCAGACTGGGAGTATGGACTGACCAGTCAACATCCATGTTCAGCGGGGAAGCAATTACAGAAGCCAGACCTTCCACCTTCTGCAACCCACAACAACCCTGGGTCCATGCTCCCAGAGGGACAGAGAATGGGAAAGCTATCAGGGGAGGAGATGGGATATGGAGATTGGGTGGTGGGAATTGTGTGGAGTTGTACCCCTCCTACCCTATGGTTTTGTTAATTTATCCTTTCTTAAATAAAAAATAAATTAAAAAAAGAAAATAATAATAATTTATTTATAAAATAAAAAATAGAAAATATCAGCAAAACCATAGGATAAGAGAGTTCCATATCCCATCCACTCCACTGGAAGCTCATAATGATCCTCAGTCCAAAGTCTGCTCAATTCTGGCTTTTGGTGGTGCTGAGGATTGAACCTGTGATCTAAGAGTCTTGGGCACAGAAGTTTATATATATATATATATATATATATATATATATATATATATATATATACTGTTTCCCCAGCCCAATAATCATTTTACATATTAGAACCACAAAAGTAAAATAGTGTGATGATACAGTGTTGCTATAAGATATGAGGAAGCAGATAATTTTGATATGCTGTTGGCTGGAATCTAATTTAATGCAGCATTTGTCCATTAATGGTGCTGATTAAATCAATTTAATAAATAAATTCATTCTGTTGACTACCAGTCCCCAACTGAAGGTTTTATGTGTTGTCAAAACTGAAAAGCCCTTCTCCATGATTTCCATAGAGTTCCTTTCTCCTTCAATTCTTTGTTCCTTTATCACCCTCTCAGTTAAGATCTTCCCTGATCTCAGAAGCTACAGTTACATCCATTTCTGCTGCCACTTCTTGCTTTATCTTCCTTAGTGACAATCACCTCCACTCAGCATGCAGCATACATTCACTATTTCCTGACATTTTACCCTTTCTAGAACAGGTATCAAGAAGGCTTACCCTCCCCAAGAACATGTGCACACAGTAGCTGCTTAACAATATTCCTCACTAAGGATCTAGCAACTCTATATGTGCTAACAGAAATTAGCCTGTATCACATAGCATGGAAATAAAAAAAGTATGGTTTTGTACTGTGTAAAGTACACTACCACTTATGTAAAGCAAAAGAAAAAGTGCCCGTATGTGGGAGGATAAATGAGAAGATGGTGCTTGATGGTCTCTGGGGAGAAGAGAAATGATGAGGTGGGAGGAAAATGGGAGGGAGACTAACTTTCTATTGTGTATCTGTTATACCCTTTGAACTCTTTGTCATGAATTATTTCTTCAAAATGTGAATAATAAATCATTTTAAAATGCAAGACTGCAAAAATAGGAAAGTCCTCTAAACCCAGTAAAACTTTTAGAAATGTATCCTAAGAAAATAACAAGACAAAGATAAACATGTTCAAGGATATTGCTAGAAGCACTAAGAGAAAAAAAAATCTGGAAATAATGTTTAACTATCCAATAATAGTATAGGTCCTGATAGTGAAATACTACACAGATATTAAATTATTAACTTGTGTTGATCTAAATAAATTTTGCAATATCCTGCTGGTTAAAAAATGCTTATGTAGGGAGTTCAGTGGTAGAACAGTAGGTTAAGCACAGGTGGCACAAAGCACAAGGACTGGCATAAGGAACCCAGTTTGAGCCCACAGCTCTCCACCTGCAGGGGGGTTGCTTCACAAGTGATGAAGCAGGTCTGCAGGTGTCTATTGTTCTCTCCCCTCTGTCTTCCCCTCCTCTCTCCATTTCTCTCTGTCCTATCCAACAGCAACAATAATAAATACAACAATAAAACAACAAGGGCAACAAAAGGGCATAAATAAATATTTTTAAATGCCTATGTAAAAATATGTATATAGTGAATTTTGAGGGTCTTTTATTTGCTACATTTTATACTACATTTTACAATAGATTTATATAAAAAATAGAAAATATTTTCAGGTTAAAGAAAACCAATGTCTCTTCCATTCAAACTTTGCAATGCTGAATGGCATTCTCTTTAACAAAGAAGAAAGTACTCTTAAATTTGAGGCATATGACAATAAGAAATCAAGTAATATTAAAAATAGTGGCTAAAATGGTGGCAATAGTTAACATTTACAGTGTGCTTACTTTGTGCCTGGAACTTCTTTAAATAAATGTGCTGTACTAAGCTGCAAATGCTACTATCATCCCATCTTTACCTCCCTGAGCAGATTACCACACCATGTCCCAGAACCTCACCTCTCCAGAGCCCTACCCCACTAGGGAAAGAGAAACAGGCTAGGGTTTTGGGTTGACCAGCCAATGTTCATGTCTGGGGAGAAGCAATTACAAAAGCCAGAATTCCCACTTTTTGCACTCCAAAAGGATGTTTTGTTTATACTTTCAGAAAGGTAAAGGACAGGAGGATGTGAGGGCGATCTGGCTGCGACATCTTTCACCCCATTGATGGCCAGGGTTGACTTGGCTGATCTGGCTGGCTAGGTGGATGTCCCCTTCTCCCCTCACCACTCCATGTGCATCCCTCCAGAAGCTGCAGTAGAAGAGGATGGCCTTCCTCAAATAGCGATGGACTGGTCTTTGATGGAGGTTATACAATTAGCTGTGCTCCCTTGCTAGAACTTCCAAACAAGGTCTCAAGGATGGGGAAAATGACCAGAGGGCTCTGAATAGCAATTCCAGCAGAACCCAAAGCATTTGTCACCAGGAATATTGTTTTTGTATAATCACAGAAAGGAAAGCAAATCTGGAAAACAGAAGAGGAAGCCAGCCACTGTTTCTCTTATCTGAGAGAGAAGAGGGAAAAAGGAAGGACACTTGGACATAGAAATAGGTGTAGGTGTGACTTAAAAAGGAAATGAAGACAGGGCTGTAGGAAAAAGTGGGCAAAAAATATATAGACATAGACTTAGATACATAGTTATAATAGAAAGTCAACTCATATCTGCAACTTTAGAAGAACTACCGCAGTTTCCAATGGAGGGGATAAAGACAGAGAACTCTGGTGGTGGGAACATTATGGAATTATACACCCAATATTTATAATTTTGTAAATTAATATTAAATTACTAATAAAATAAAATACCAAAAATAAAAATAACTGTGCTGTGTTTAGGAATCCAATAGCTCCAAGAAGGGAGCACAGGTGCTTGAGCAGGAGGAAATACATGGAAGGAGCTGTTCTGAGTCACCCTAATATCCCCCAGCACCTGTGTGTCCTCTCTAAGAATTATGACTTTGTAATACTACCACCTAATAATCTGTCCTTTATCCTAAACAGACAGTGCATACCTTCAGATCTTAGTGATCTGTGGATCCCTAGTCTAGCATCACTGAAATATGGTGGATGCTACTGAACCTATAAATGCATTGAATAACTAACAAAGCAAAAAGCATCAAGCAGGGAAGCCTAGGACCTGAGCAGCTTTCCCCTAAGGACTTCCCTCAAGAGGAAAGACCCTCAGTTGATATTCTTTCTGTAATTTCTTTATTGGTGAATTAATGTTTTACATTTGACAGTAAATACAATAGTTTGTACATGCATAATATTTCCCAGTTTTCCATATAACAATACAACCCCCACTAGGTCCTCTGTCATCCTTTTTGGACCTGTGTTCTCTCCCCACCCACCCCAGAGTCTTTTACTTTGGTGCAACATGCCAATTTCAGTTCAGGTTCTACTTGTGTTTTCTCTTCTGATCAATTGATATTCTTAGGAAGGAGTCCATCATGGGCTCTAAAAAGGAAACAGGTGAGGTCCAGCTCTTCCCAATTTATAGCACAAGCATATACAAATCGTATAGTCACAGATATTATAGGTGAATATTTCATTAATCTCAGCATTGCATATTTATAATTTAGTAGTGTGTGAAAATTTCTAAAGGCAGAACCAGTAGTTGGTTAATGACAGCTACTGAGGCAGCCCATATTTAGTGTATTTTTCATGTCACCGAAATCTGGCCTGGAACAGAATGCCACATGCATAAAACAGGTGATGGAAAAAAGAGGGAAATGAGTTAGGGGCTTTATGACAAAGCATTCTCAGACTCACAAAGGCTGCCCTCAGTAGCTGATGAAGAATTGAACTTCTCCAAATAGGAGAGATGAGGGCAGATGCCAAGTGGATTGGAAAGTCTCTCTGCATGAGACAGATGCACTAAAGGCCAACCAGCCAGGCCTCAAAGAAAAAAAAGCTTTCTGATGTTAAATAATTAAGGTGAGAGACTCCCCCAAGAGAAAGCAGCAGTGCTATCACTATATCGACAAATGCGTAATTTCAACTTGAAAAAAAAAAAAAAGAGCAACTCCCCCACCTCTCCAAAAGGAAGTCCCAAAATAGCTGCCTTTCAAGGGCCAGCATCCTCATCGAGTTTTTTTATTTATCAGTGGCTGCAAGCAGGTCCCGAAAGTTTACCCCTGAAGCCACAACTCTAGTCTCACAACTAATCAATTCCTCATGCTGGGTGGCAAGGGCAGGGAAAGCTGTAGCCACTTCTGGAGCTCAGAACAGCATGGCTTCAGGTAGGGCCAGGAGGGCAGAGGCCTCAGTGCTGAAAAAGATGAAAGACACTGGAAGCCATGGTGTACATTGACCTTGAAAGAGGGGACAAAAGGGAAGGTGACTTTGCAGTAAACATGCCAGGATAGTAATCCTTACCCCATTATCATGGTCCCATTGACTTTTATTCAAATGCCATTAATCCCCCCATAGAAGAGACACTGTCTGTGCCACACAGGTCACCAGAGGGACAAGCAGAGACTACAATGCCATCTGTACAGGCTGGCAGTGGAGGGGGTGTGGGTGCTCCACACCCATCTGATGAAACACTTACAGTTACTAGCAAGGGCTAAGAAACTAAAAGACCCTTTTATACTCCACAAACACCAAGTCAAGAAATTTGATAAACAGTCATTTATTTTCACTTAGTACAATTAAATCAGATCCATATATTCAAACCATCACACTCAAACAAGTCAAACCACAATACAAATCAAAAAAGAATGATTAAAACCCATACTTTGTGCAATACCACAGAGTAAGGCAATTACAAGTCACTACTAATGAGCAATTTATGTAAGTTAAAAAGTCAGACCCACAGTCTGCAAAGAACACTTCAAATAAGTTATTGCTGGGTGGCTCCATGCACTTTGATCCTCAAACCTGGCCTTTACCCCCTGTGACTTCTCTGTCACCTGCTCCTTGTATTTCTGGGCTTCTGCATCATTGTCATGGATGCTGTTCTGCATGAACTCAAACCAAGACGCATATGGGCAAAGTGCATTTAATACCAGCTTGCAGAAAGGATGGCGGGTAATTGCTGCTAGCATCCAATGTGTAGGTTGTATCTCATCTATGATTTGCAATTTAGAAGCTATATTCTAGTATGAGAACTTTATGACTTGCTGTCATGATAAATAAAAGTTTATGGCATAATGGAATTAATATTTACTTTGAGTGCAACACAGACTATTCAAATAAACTTGCTCCAGAATCACTTTAAACCAGGGGAGTTTGAAAATGTCTCCAGCCAAAATCAGGACTTGAATTCACTTCCCCTTACTGCCTGCCAATTACTTACAATCTTTCAATTTTCTGGTTCAATCAATTCCTATACAATTTCCTAAACGATTACTATATTTAAAAGCATTGGTGTTAGCCATGATATATTAAATGTGGAAGGTGTCTGTAAAGCTGGAAGTGTGGCCAAGGATGGGGGAAAAAAGGAGAGGAGATAAGGGGAGCCACAAGGGATGATTCATGGCCAGGGTTCACAGGAAATTCTGGAAGCAGCTTTGAAAAGAAAATAGTGTTTTCTAGATGAATCTCTCTAGTGCAGCTGTTTTCAATAGTATATTTGGTCTAGGACCTCCCAATTTCACCAGAACTTTATTTGTGACTAATTAGACAATTCAATCTTTTGCTTTAATGGAGAGAAAAAAAAACTTTTTTTTTTTGAGACAGAGAAGAAGGAAGAGATAGAAGGGGAAAGGCCACAATAACCATAGCACCAAAGCTTCCTTCAGTGCTTGAACCTGGGCTGTGTACATGCCAAAGCAGCACACTATCCATGTGAGGTATTTCACCTGCCCAAGGAAGACAATTTTTAAGAATTTTACCTAAGGACTAGTGAGAAAGCTCACTAGATAGGATATGTGTATAAGGTGCTATGACACCAAGGAATCTCTGTTGATGTGACGCCTCATTTCTCTCTCTCTCTCTCTCTCTCTCTCTCTCTCTCTCTCTCTCTCTCTCTCTCTCTTTTTCTCTCTGCAAAAATCAGCCCAGAATGATAAAACTACATGTGTGAAGTCTCCAACTAAGCAAGGGTGGAAAACAGTCCAAAATGCTATATCAAATCTATGTGATAACTTCTTGATTCTAAAAATAAATACACAGGGCTTGGGTGGTGGTGCATCCAGTCAAGTATACTCATTACAGAGCACTAGCAGTGAAGCAGTCCTGAAAATATCTCTCTTTCTCTCTCCCCATCTATCTCTCCATTCTCTCTCAATTTCTTTTATTTTATTTTCTGTCTCTATCAAAAAGGAAAAAAAAGGGAGAGAGAAAAGAAAATGGCCACCAAGAATGGTTGATTCATAATGCAGGCACCAAGCCCCAGTCCAGTGATAACCCTGGTGGCAAAAATAAAATAAAACAATACACAGCAGGCAATTCCTTCCTTTACTCTAAGTTACAATTCACTTAAGTTTAGGGAACAGTTATTCCAGAGCTGAAGTGAGTCACAACCATGCCAGGTAGACCAGGAAGTTAGAAGTTAACAGCATGAATTATCAGGATGCTGTGGGTTGCCTGGACCCCCCTCCAAATCTCTAGGCCTAATCTTGTGTTTGTTATTTTTTATTGTTTATTTTTTGTAAAAAAAATACCCCAACTGCATTGTCTTCAGATCTCCTAAAACTGGGATCTGCCCCCACTTGGAAGTTGACTGATAAAGCAAAACAAATCCTGGAGAGAAAACAGAAACTGATCCCAGGATGAGACTAATGTATCTCAGAGCTGGTAGAGTGCTCTCAATCCAGCCTAGGTGAGTCTGTATGTCTGTGTGTCTCTACATCTGTATGTTTGGGGTTGGGTTGGTGCTACATAAAGGTGACCAGGGAAGAGAGGCAACAGAGGGCTTTATCAGAAGGTTCCAGAGACAGCCATGACAGCCATCTTCTGACTCAGGGGAGCTGCTGGCTCAGGGAAGGACTGGAAGCTCATTGAGTCTGAGTCATGCAGCAGCACAAGGCAAATTGCCCAGACTATAAACAAGTGGAAGAATTCCAGCAAAAGCCTGGATGAGTGGAGTGGGCTGGACAACCCACCCCTGTCACTCTACCTCAGTTCATATTGAGTCACACACAGGAGTGTCCTAGGAGAGAGATGGCTCATGGTCCTGTCCAAGGGACAAAGGCAAAGTTCTTGTTCACAGATTATGCTGACTTTAATACTATTTCTAGATGTAGAAATTGTCTTTAATATTAAAGATTCAAGCCAGTGTTTCATGTACTGTTTGCTACAAAAATTTTTTTAAGTTGTCTTCTTAATGATCAGCCCACAAATGTTCTGGCTGGAAACCCAAGTCCTGCAACCGAAACCCATATTATGAATCAGAATTTTCAACTATTTGAGGATAAGGAACCAGTCCCAGAAAGGAAATTGTACTTTCTTAAAGTTATACAGCAAGATGATGAAGAGGTAAGGTGAAAACTGGCATCTAAGTTTACTGTTCTATTGCCTTAGTTCACTACTATAGAATTAAGAAGCTAGTTTAGAGTCTAAAATCACTGAACCCAGTAAGCAGTGAAAAAGAGAAGAGATGCTGAAATACTGCCTTGTCAGGGGCACTGTTCCATAAATTTTCTGTTGACCCCCACCTTTAACAAGTTAGACCATAAGTGTCCATCTTTCTGTAACTGCATTTCAGAGGCTGAGGATTTGGGGGCTTCAGGATTGAGTATAGTTCTCTTGAGTATAAAACTCTAGATTTTCTCTGTAGAAAGGGAATATTTCTGAGCCTTTAGGTAGGAGAATATAACTACATAAGCAGACTTCCAGGAGAAGGATAGAGGCACCAAGTCAAAGAGATTTAAGGTTCCATTTTAATTCACATCCAGACTAAAAAAACAAAACAAAAAGTCCTCTGAAACATACCCCTGGGGCCCTAGGGTGGGTGGGGGTGGCAAACAAGACTTTTAAATGACTTTCTAAAGCAGAAAAATACCCTTGTCAGAAGGCAGAGGGGCACTGTCCTGAAAATAAGCATCCCAGGTAGACTAAGCATCTCTGGGGAAGACTGAGGTGTTCTTGCCCTGAATCATTCCCCTAACAAGTTCACCTCAATGCTCATCATTCATTCTTGTTTCCATTCTGTCCACTGGCTTCCCCGGGAGTTTTCTACAGACACCAGCATAAAGATAGAACTGTAAAGTCTTTATGATAGACTTAGTTCATTTCAGATGACAAATTATCCAACTCGATTCTATATATCTCAGCCTAAAGTACTGCACCCTATCACGCTCTACACAATCACAGAACTGTTGCTAATAAGTGTGGACATCTGGTGTAGGGAATGGGAGGAAAGTACAAGTGCTGTATCAAAGTGTCTTAGCTTCCAATCACAATGATGTGACTTATAAAATACATGCTCTCTCATTGGAAACACCATACAACCAGACAAGAAAATCTGTGGCAGCTTTCTTCAGGACCCAGATCATAGACATATCAGAACTTTGATCCTGGTGGAAAGGAAATAGACAGTGAGTTCTAAAACCTACATCTTTCAGGGTCTTTTTAAAAAATATGTTTTATTTATTCATTAATGAGAAAGATAGGTGGAGAGAGAGAAAGAACCAAATATCAATCTGGTACATGTGCTGCCAGGGATTGAACTCGGGACCTCATGCTTAAAAATCCAATGCTTTATCCATTGAACCACCTCCTGGACCACCATCTTTCAGGTACTTTATAGAAGCAGCAAGAACCTGCAGGTTTGATCAGTAAAGAGAATAGAGTTGTGTGGAAAGAAGGCATCAAAAGCATGTGTGTAGGTTCCCTTGGGGGTCATGACTGAGGACAAAGCTTCCTACATAGACTTCAAGCTGCTGCAGCACTGGAAGTGGGGCTAGGGAACTGTTCAATTCTGGTCCAATTAGAACAGAGAACATCACTAAACATTTGCAACATCCACTTAAAAATCCAGAAAAGCCAAGTTTTAAAACACTATGCTCTTTAGCATGGACCAGTATATACAACTGAGGACAAAATCAAAACAGACCAACCATAGAAAGTATTGAAACAAGACCATCTGCAAGAATAAAATTCAATGCTCTCCATGCAAACCAGTATAACTGAGGCTCCCTACAAAAGAGAATACATCCTATCTAGAATATACCATATTCTGGAATCAAAATCCATCTACAGATTTAATAACCATAATTGCAAAGGGATTATTATTATTATTTGTGATTATAATGGGTTGCAAGATCATAGGATTACAGGGTATATGGGGGCAGAGCCAAGACAGTGACTTTGGAGCAGCAGCTGCCATGAGCCCCAAAACGCAGCAGCTTGCAACCTGGGGTTCTCTCGATAGGGTAGGATACTGGACTGTCTGTAGGAGGGTGAACATGGGCTGGTCAGTGTAACACCAAAATACAGTCCCATAACTCACTCTTGGGCTGACAAATGGAGGCCAGGGGGACAAAGAAAGGAATATCTTTTGATTACTTCTGAGTTCAACCCTACCCCCCACCCCAGAAGCAGCCTCCAGGGGCTGGAGAGCAATTTCTAACAGGCTTCCCACTGAGCTACTTTCTTTACCAAGATTCCTGGATCACCAGGGGTGTCATTCCAAGTCTTTCCTTTTTTGTTTTCCTTCTCTCTCTCTCTTTTTTTTTAAGTGGCTGGAGCTCTATTTGAGAGACAAAATACCTGACCAGTCCCTCATCCCTGCCTGGGGAAGAATAAATACCTGGAGGGGTTTTTTTTGTTGGTAATTCTTACAATTGGATATCTTTGCTCAGGCTGCCTTCAGCCAATCCATAGTGGTCCAAGCTGCAGACTGACTGTTAGGGTTTTTTGCTCTATTTTATTTTATTTTATTTTATTATTACTATTATTATATACGTGTGTGCCTTTTCCCTCCTCCTTCTTCAGGCTGACCAAAATTAACTGTTGTTGTTTTTTCCATTCCATTGTGAGAGTAACTTGTTTCTCTCTATCTCTTCCTTCCACTCTCCTTTTTCCTTTCTCCTAGCTAAATAATAATAATAAAAAAAAATCTGTTTCCTTTCACTGCTCTTCCTTTTTCTTGTTTTTTATTCTTTTCTTCCTTTCTCCTTCTTTTGCTTTCTGAATTCACTGATACTCACTTGTGAATTATTTTAAGGAAGAAATCTGACTCAGAGTGGACTCTGTGTGTGTGTTTGTGTCTGTGTGTCTTCTGTACTTCCCTTTCTCCTCTTTCTATCCGAGGAATTTGTAGATTTACATAATTGTCTATTCTTCTTTCCCTTTTTTCCTTTCTCTTTCTTTTTCTTTTGTTTGGTCGATATTTTTTCTTGGGCTGGAGGTGTTGTTTGGCTAACTGGTATTGTGAACTGCATCAATCTTTGCTTCAGCTACTATTGTAATTTCTGAGGCTGGTAACTGCATTTGTCATAAAGGTCATTAGTATAGTGTGACTTGTACTCAAAACACAACAACTGAAGAAAAACAGAACAGAAAAATAAAAACCACATCAATAAAAAAATGGTTAAATTATGAGCAAATAAAACTGCTCCCACAATGAATCAAAAGAGGAGGCCAGAAAAAACACCAAATCAGTCAGAAGTAACCACAGATAAGAAAAGTATGCAAGCAATAATAAACCTAATAATCACAGAAATGAATACAGCTATGGAGGAAAGGGCTATCAGAATTAGGGAAACAACAGATATGACCCTCAAAGAAAGTATAAGCTACTTGAGGTAATTAGAGAAATGAAAACAGAAATAGCTGAGCTAAAAGGCCAATTAATAGAACAAGCTAATACTATAAATGAACTGAAGAAAGAAGCTGAGGGAAGGGAAAGCAGATTAACAAAAGCAGAAAATAGAATTAGCCAGACAGAGGATGAGCTAGAGAAAACAAAGAAAGAGGTAAAAAAAACTCAAAAAGAGATTGAGAGACAATGAAAACAACAACAGAGACATATGGGATGATCTCAAAAGAAGTAACATTTGTTTAATTGGCCTACCAGAGGAAGAAAGAAAGGAAGGGGAAGTAAAAATTCTGGAGAAAGTAATAGAAGAAAACTTCCCAGCCCTAAATAACAGAAAGGACATTAAGATTCAAGAGGCCCAGGACACATCATAGTTACAATGAAGTAAGAATAAAGAAAGGATCCAGGGAGTCGGGTGGTAACACAACAGGTTAAGCACATAAGGCATGAAGCACAAGGACCAGCATAAGGATACCTGTCAAGCCCCCAGCTGCCCACCTGCAGGTGAAGCAGATCTGCAGGTGTCTATCTTTCTCTCCCGCTCTCTATCTTCCCCTCCCCTCTCCATTTCTCTCTGTCATATCTAACAATGACAACATCAATAACAACAAAAACAATAATAACTACAATAACAATAAAAAAACAAGGGCAACAAAAGGAAAAGTAAATTTTAAAAGAAAGGATCCTAAAGGCTGCAAGAGAAATACAAAAAGTCACATACATGGGGAAAACCTATAGACTATCAGCAGACTTCTCCACTCATACTCTATAAGCCAGAAGAGAATGGCAAGATAACTACCGAGCCCTCAATGAAAAAGGGTTTCAACCAAGGATAATACATCCCGGTAGACTTTCATTCAAACTAAATGGAGGGATAAAAACCTTCTTATACAGGCAGCAGTTAAAGGAGGCAACCATAACCAAGCCTGCCCTGAAAGAGGTCCTAAAAGACCTCTTATAAACAACAACATCACTATAATACTTGCCATATATTAGAG
The DNA here is from genome assembly GCF_950295315.1 of Erinaceus europaeus. Lineage (NCBI taxonomy): Eukaryota > Metazoa > Chordata > Mammalia > Eulipotyphla > Erinaceidae > Erinaceus > Erinaceus europaeus. The sequence goes on along the minus strand of NC_080172.1, from coordinate 42,817,135 downwards.
CAAATAAAAAATTGTTGAATAATGGCACTACAATACATTCAATCCATAATGTCAGTAAATGTCAATGGATTAGATTCATCCATTAAAAGGCACAAAGTGGGAGGATGGATCAGAAAACACAACCTACCCATATGCTTCTTGCAAGAATCCCACCTGACCCAACAAGACAAACACAGACTTAAAGTGAAAGGATGGAAAACTATCATACAGGCAAATGGACCACAAAAAAGGCAGGAACAGCCATTCTCATCTCTGACACAATAGACTTTAAATTAAACAAAGCAATAAAAGAAAGGCAAGGCCATTACATCATGATTAAAGGATCAATCAACCAAGAAGATTTAATAATTATTAATATCTTTGTACCCAATGAGGGACCGTATAAATACATCAAACACCTACTGAACGAACTACAAAAATATATCAATAGTAATACAATAATAGTGGGAAACTTTAACACCCCACTCTCATACTTAGACAGATTGATGAAGCAGAGAATCAACAAAGAAAAAAGAGAATTAAATGAAGAGATGTACAGACTAGACCTCCTGGACATTTTCAGAGCCCTTCACTCCAAAAAACTAGAATACACATTTTTTTCAAATCCACACAGCACATACTCAAGGATAGACCACATGATAAGCCATAAATCCAAGAGCACTGAAACCATCCCAAGTATCTTCTCAGACCACAGTGGAGTGAAGATAATATTCAACAACAAACAGAAAATTACTAAAAGTCATAGAATTTGGAAACTAAACAACATACTGCTTAAGAACCACAGGGTCAGAAAGGCACTCAAGCAAGAAATTCGAATGTTCCTGGAAACATAATAAAAATGAAGAAGCAAGATATCAAAATATTTGGGACACAGCAAAAGCAGTATTGAGAGGGAAACTCATAGCTAATAGAATCACATATTGGAGAACATGAAAAAGCTCAAATAAATGACCTTACTGCACACCTTAAGGACTTAGAGGAAGAGGAAAAATGGAGCCTTAAAGCAGCCAGAAGGATGGATATCACTAAATGTAGAGCAGAAATAAACAACATCGAAAATAAGAGAACCATACAAAGGATCAATGAAGCCAATTGTTCTTTCAAAAATTAAACAAGATTGACAAACAACTAGTCAAACTCACTAAAAAAAAGGGGGGGAGACTCAACTAAATAGAATTGTCAATGATAGAGGAGCTATCACAACTGACACCACAGAAATCCAGAAAATCATGAGAAACTTCTATGAAGAACTATACGCCACCAAGCTAGAGAATCTGGAAGAAATGGAAGAATTCCTAGAAACATATACACTAATCACAGACAAAGAAATCAAAACAGTTATTAAGACTCTTCCCAACAACAAAAGTCTTGGAACAGATGGCTTCACAAATGAAGTCTACAAAACCCTCAGGAAACAGCTAATATCTATACTTCTAAAGCTGTTCCACAAGATCGAAGAAACAGGAACACTCCCTTCCACCTTCTATGAAGCCAATATCATGCTGATAGCAAAAGCAGATAGGGACACAACAAAAAAGGAAAACTATAGACCAATATCTCTGATGAACACAAATGCCAAAATATTGAACAAGATCCTGGCCAACAGGATATAGCAGTATATCAAAAAAATCGTTCATCACGGCCAAGGGGGATTCATCCCAGGAATGCAAGGCTGGTTCAACATACGTTAAGTAAATCAATGTCATTCACTACATCAATAAAAGCAAAACCAAAAACCATATGATTATCTCAATAGATGCAGAGAAAGCCTATGACAAAATCCAACACCCACTCATGCTGAAAACACTACAAAAAATGGGAATAGGCAGGAAATTCCTCAAGATTGTGGAGTCCATATATAGCAAACCTACTGTCTACATCATACTCAATGGACAGAAGCTGAAAACATTTCCCCTCAGATCAGGAACTAGACATGGCTGAACATTATCACCATTACTCTTCAACATAGTATTGGAAGTTCTTGCCATAGCAATCAGGCAAGAGAAAGAAATCAAAGGAATACAGAATGGAAGCGAAGAAAGAAGTCAAGCTCTCACTATTTGCAGATGATATGATAGTATACATAGAAAAACCTAAAGAATCCAGCAGAAAAGTACTGGAAGTTATTAGGCAATATAGCAAGGTGTCAGGCTTCAAAATCAATGTACAAAAGTCAGTGGCATTTTTCTCTGCAAATACAAAATCCAAAGAAAGAGACATCCAGAAAACACTCCCATTCACTGTTGCAGCAAAATCAATAAAATATCTAGGAATAAAGCTGAGCAAAGAAGTGAAAGACTTTTATACTGAAAACTATGAGTAACTATTCAAGGAAATAGAAATTGATACCAAAAAATGGAAAGACATCCCATGCTCATGCACTGGAAGAATTAATATCATCAAAATGAATATTCTACCCAGAGCTGTATACAAATTTAATGTGATACCTATCAAAGTTCCACCAAGCTTCTTTAAGAGAATAGAACAAAAACTACAATCATTTATCTGGAACCAGAAAACACCTAGAATTGCCCAAAAAAAATTTGAGGAAAAGAAACAGAAATGGAGGCATCACACTCCAGATCTCAAATTATATTTTAAGGCCATCATCATCAAAACAGCCTGGTACTGGAACAAAAATAGACACACAGACGAGTAGAACAGAATTGAAAGCCCAGAACTAAACCTCACAGCTATGGACATCTAGTCTTTGATAAGGGGGCCCAAAGTATTAAATGGACAAAGTGCTCTCTTCAATAAATTTTACTGGTAAAACTGGGTTGAAACATGCAGAAGAAGGAAACTGAACCACTTTATCTCACCAGAAACAAAAAGCAACTCCAAATGGATCAAGGACCTGGATGTTAGACCAGAAACTATCAAATACTTAGAGGAAAACATTGGTGGAAAACTTTCCCACCTAAACCTCAAGGACATCTTTGATGATATAATCCCAACTGCAAGGAGGACTAAAGCAGAACAAATCAATGGCACTACGTCAAATTGAAAAGCTTCTGCACAGCCAAAGAAACTATCACACAAAGAGACCCCTCACAGAATGGGAGAAGATCTTCACATGCCATACATTAGACAAGAGACTAATCACCAAAATATACAAAGAGCAAACTTAGCAATAGAAAGCAAATGACCCCACCCAAAAATGGGCAGAGGATATGAACAGAACATTCACTACTGAAGAGATCCAAAAGGCTAACAAACACATGAAAAATTGCTCTGGGTTGCTGATTGTCAGAGAAATGCAAATAAAGACAACATTGAGATACCACCTTACCCCTGTGATAATGACATACATCAAAAAGGACAGCAACAACAAATGCTGGAGAGGCTGTGGGGACAGAGAAACCCTTCTGCACTGCTCTTGGGAATGTAAATTGGTCCAGCCTCTTTGGAGAGCAGTCTGAAGAACTCTCACAAGGCTAGACATGCACCTTCCATATGACCCAATAATTCCTCTCCTGGTGACATACCCCAAGGACTCTATAACACCCAACCAAAAATATATATGCACCTATGTTCATAGCAGCACAATTCATAATAGCTAAAACTTGGAAGCAACCCAGGTGCCCAACAACAGGTGAGTGGCTGAGAAAGCTGTGGTATATATACACATTGGAATACTACGCAGCTATCAAGAACAATGAACTCTGACCCATCTTGGATGAAGCTAGAAGGAATTACGTTAAGTGAGCTAAGTCAGAAAGATAAAGATGAGTATGGGATGATCCCACTCAAACAGAACTTGAGAAAAGAAGAACAGAAAGGGATACTAAAAGCAGGATTTTATTGAATCTGGAGTAGGGCACCAAAGTAAAAACCCTGGGGCACGGTGAAGGTGAATGTTCAACTTCACAGGATGGAGGGGGTGGGGTGGGTTGGATGTGTGAGGGGGTGGGGGGGACTCAGATGGGACACAGTCTTTTGGTAGTGTTAATGGTGTATATGTACACTCTTATTAATTTTTAGTCATATAAATCACTATTTAATTAATATGAAGGGGGAAAATTGATTGTATGTCTCAAACTTTTTAAGCACAGACTTTTTAATACTTAGGCTGAGCCTTTGATATGTTGACTCTATTAAAAGCCTAGAACAGGGTGAACAGAATCAACTGATGACACAGCTATATACAAATAATGCAAATGACATAAATTATGGTGATGTTGTATATGATACAGCAAATCCTAACAAAGGGATTTTTCAAAGTTAACCCAATTGTCAAATAATGTGATTATAGCAATAACTATCTATTGCCTTCTTAATCCCTAAGACATCAGGAACCTCCCACTTCTTCTATAGAGCCTATATTTCCCCCAGTCCTGGGATCTCTGGTGGGGGGGGGGGTTCACTTTGCTGCATGTTTCTCTTAATTCATACCAAAAAACATATTCATGTTTCTTTCAGTTCATTGCATCTGCTGATCCCAACCTAATCAATGGCAACAAGTACCACCTTAGCATGCTTCACTTCAGACTGTGTCCAAAGACATCAGGAATGGAATGTTAACCCTTCACCCTCATTCCTCTTCAAGGAAGTTCATCTACGCCGATGACATCTGCTGTGCAACTCAGGCATCAAAGTTCGACATCCTTGAGGAAACACTCACGAAAGACATGTCTCTGATATCTGATTACTATAAAAAATGGCGACTAATCCCTAGCACTGCAAAAACGGTATTATCTGTTTTCCATCTACACCATGCCTCGGCCTCGCGTGAGCTTAATGTGCAGCTTGGCAATACGAGAATCCGGCATGAAGCCCAGCCAGTCTGTCTTGGCGTTACTCTCAATCGCACTCTGTCATTTCACAAACATCTCATAAAAACTGCAGCAAAGGTGGGCGCGAGGAATAACATCATTGCAAGACTGGTCAGCTCCTCATGGGGCGCGAGCGCTTCCACACTACAATCATCATCTCTGGCATTATGCTATTCCACTGCAGAATACTGTGCCCCAGTATGGTTCTGTAGCCCCCATGTCCACTTGGTCGATTCCAAATTATATTCCTCCATGAGGATAATTTCTGGAACCATCCGTGGTCCCATGGCTCCCAGTTCTTAGCAACATCGCCCCGCCAGATATTCGTTGGGATGCGGCATCATCTAAGTTCGTTTCCCACGTCTACGCTCGACCGGACCTGCCAATATACGCGGATATCTTCCCCCACCCTGTCCAATGCTTGACGTCTCGTCACCCAATCTGGTCCCCTACGCCTACACTGAACTTCTCTGTTCCAGACTCTTGGAAACAGAGTTGGCAGTCAGCTGAGGTCAAGAACAAACACCTCATCACAGACCCCTGCAAGCGTCAACCCGGCTTTGACCTAGCACGTTATGATTGGGCCCTCCTCAATCGCTATCGAACAGGCCATGGCCGGTGCGCCACTATGTTCCATCGCTGGGGAGCCAGAGACGACCGGAACTGCCCCTGCGGCTACAGACAGACTATGACCCACATAGTCAACGACTGCCACCTCTCCAGATTCAAAGGAGGTCTCGAAACTTTACATCAGGCTCAACCTGACGCTGTTGACTGGCTATGGAAGAAGGGCAAACGGTAGAAGAAGAAGAACTTGGGTGAGACCTTTCCTTTCATAGTATTCTCAAATTCCATTCCAGGCCGTTCACTTCCTAACAAAGTCCCAAATCCTAGAAATAGACCTGGTCCCATGAGATAGAGCATATGTTCACATGCATCCATAAATTAGGGCAAAATATATACCTGAAAGCAAATTTACACAATAGTCTGCAGTTAGTTCGTATAAAGTTCCTAATGAAATAGTATCTAATTAGACTTAGATACCCTCCTCACCTACTTCCTATTACAGTTCTCTCACTCACTCCAAAGCTAATCTTAGCAAAGCAAGGACTGCAAAAGCTGAATAAGGACAAGAGTCTGAAATACTTTAATGATGACTCTTTAGTCACTATCAGGCCACCCCATCAGCTGGGGCCCTATTCGGGGAGTCTGTAGATTCCCAAACAGACATTATGGGCCTAGACCTCAAATAAATCCCTCTCTCCATTGTTACAGGTCATCTCTATCAGGAACAAAAAAATAGACCCCTTTGTGGGCCCCCCTATAGGACCTTGCCCTCTAAGTGGATCAACTACAGTTGAGAATGTTTCATTCTCCAAAGGGAGGATGGACAACATACTCTATGCTACACCTGAGGAAGATGGGTCAATATCAGTGCAGCTTGGAATGTTCCTACTCATGACCACAGAATGTGAGCTTAGATATACAAGGATGCAGAGGTTACATAGGCTCTTAAATTGAATATGGGCTCCAGATCAAATCAAATCGATGGGGTTTACAGTCAACAATATTTATACCCCTTTCCCATGTTAGGGAGATACTCTTCCCTGATCCAGCTTTCTGTTCCTTTTCCATCCATGACATCATCTTCCCAGAGGATAACTTGGATCCACCTGCATATCAGATTTCAGGCTCAGGCAAAAAAAACAAAACAAAAAACTAGTATAGCCACAGGCCCTTTGGAATATAACTAAAATATGCCTACTAGCTATCTACAAAATAGAGGACCCCCCCAACTCTTCATCTGCACTACTCCAGCCTTTAGGCCATGATTTGTCAACAATTTGTTTGGCTTTGTATGTTAACTCTCTTTTCAACCACCAGGTTCCAGATGCTAGCATGATGCTGACCAGACTTCCCTGGACAGATAATCCCACCAATGTGTCCTGGGGCTCCATTTTCTCAGAGCCCCATCCCACTAGCAAAAGAGAGAGGCAGGATGGGAGTATGGATTGACCTGTCAACATCCATGTTCAGCAGGGAAGCAATTATAGAAGCCTGACCTTCGACCTTCTGCATCCCACAATGACCTTGGGTCTATACTCCCAGAGGGTTAAAGAATAGGAATGCTATTAAGGGAGGGGATGGGATACAGAGGTCCAGTGGTGGGAATTGTGTGGAGTTCTACCTCTCTTATCCTATGTTTTTGTTAGTGTTTCTTTTTTATAAATAAAAAATAAAATATATATACAGAAAAAAAAGGATTACAGGGTATAGTTCCACCCCACAGCTACCACCAAATTTCTGTGTTTCCACCCTTACGAAGTTTTTAGTTAAGATAAACTATTTTTGAAACTTTATGATCTTTCTGAATATATAGTTCTGCAGCTTTCTTTTCCTCTTTACTCCTCCATTTCACTTTTAATTATACTCACTTTAGGCACTTGGCACAGTTAGCCATAATCTCTTCTTCGAAAGTCCCACTTCACTTGACTTCAAGGGAGTCAGGCTTCCTGGTTTCCCTTTTGCCTCATGAGTTTCTTTATCTTAATTTCCTTCACTGGTTCTCCATTTTCTGCCAGATTGATAAATGTTGTCCATGGCTCATGACTCATTCTTGTTCATTTCCTCTCTTTTAAACCCTTCCTCTAGGTGGTTAATCATAACATAGTCAGTGCCCACAAACTTTTCTGGTTTGCCTGCCCCATTGAGGTCTAGACTTGCATATTCACCAGCCTACTCAACATTGACACGTACACATCATCCTTAACACTGCTACAACTTGTAATTTTCTCCTTCAGACATGCTTCTCTCCTGTGATGTTGTAATCAGGTAACAGCACCTACCCTTCACCTAGGTTGTTAGTCCTTCTTTTGAAAACCACCTTTCATTTCTTTATTTGCTTTTACTCCACATCCAAATCATATATGAAAGTTCTTCCAACAATAGCTTCAATTCTCCCCATCCTCATTTCTGTCAATGTAATTGAGTCATCATTTTCTTTTGTCTAAAAAACCTTGAGTGCATGAATGAGGGGATGATGCAGGAGGCAGTAGTCTGTGTTAGGGCCAAACTGGCCTTGGCACTTGCCAGTTGCACAACCTTGAGCAAAAATTTTGTGGCTCAGTTTCCATCTATAAAATGAAGTGTCTGATGGCACTGACTCCATCCAGAAGCCTGGTACAAGTGATAAGAGTCCGGCAGTAGCACAGCAGGCTAAGCACAGGTGGCGCAAAGTTCAAGGACTGGCTTAAGGATCCCGGTTCCAGTCCCCGGCTCCCCACCTGCAGGGGAGTCTCTTCAAGAGCAGTGAAGCATGTCTGCAGGTGTCTGTCTTTCTCTCCCTCTCTCAGTCTCCCCCCCAACCCCATTTCTCTCTGTCCTATCCAATAATGACAACATCAATAACAACAATAATAACAGCAACAATAAAACAAGAGTGAAGAGTGAAGAGTTCTCAAAGGCTCTTTATCCTTGGCTGGGCCACTTGCTCAGTTGATTATAAGATTGTTGCTTATAAGTATCTCAACAGAGAGGCCACATTCCAGGAATGGAGGGGAAGCCCAGTAAATAGCTAAAGAAGAAATAAACTCTCATTCCAACAATTCACAAGAAACCAAATCTTTCCAACAACCACATGCTTGAGTTTGGAAGACTTCAACCCAGGTGGACTTTGATACAATTGTGACCCTTGACTGTCACCTTGACTATGTACATAAGAGGGCTGAGCTGGTGGTCCCAGCAAAGCCACGTTTAGATCCCTGGCCACACAAATACTTAGATAATGTGTGTGTGGTTTAAATGGCTTGGTTGCGTAGTGATTTTTATCACACAGCTATAGATAATTCTTGCAACTACTTCACTTTCTTTGCAACACTGAGCACCTCCTAGATTGTATCTGTCCTTTGTCAATTCCCTTACTGTCAGGTAAGTTGTGGAAGGGCATGGATATTATCAGCATGTTCACTTCTGAGTCCTGGGAATGTGAGCCAGGCCATGGCAGGTACTCAATAAATAATGTGCTGAATCGATGAATAAATACCATGTGGTAGGCCTTTTCCCATGTGGCCAGGTGATATGGAAATGATGAACACCTGGAAGTAATTTGAGATAGACTTGTTAATTGACACTTGCAGATTCACAGTGGCAGCCTTCAACTAAACAGCAGGTGTTCTCTGAACCCCCCCACAAGCCCAGCACTCTTCCAACACCACAGTGTGCAGTAAGAAGAAATATAGAGCAGACTTTGTCCTCCAGGGTTACAATCTGGTCTAAGTGTCATCACTTGAAAACCAGTAGTGGTGGGAGGAGTGGGTAATGGTGATCCAAGTATTGTAGACATGACACTATGTATAGGAGCCCAGGTTCAAGTCCCTAGTTACCCACCTGCAGGAGGGAAGCTTCACAAGCAGTGAGACAGTGTTGCAGGTGTTTTTCTCCTGTATTTCTCCTTCCGCTTTCAACTACTCTCTGTTTCACTTAACAGAAAGAAAGAAAAAAAAAACAAGAGCAGTAAATTCATAGTGGATTCATAGTGCAGGCACCAAGTCTCAAATCTGGTGGTAATAAGGAATAAACAAAAAAAAAAAAAAAAGAAGAAGAAGAAAGAAAGAAAGGGAGGGAGGAAGGAATGAAGAAAGAAAAAAAGGATGGAGGAAAGAAAGAAAACCATAGAGAGACACTATGTGAAACTATAAAATGGGTCCTTTGGCAAAAATGAACACATTTGTGCCAAGCACCTGCTAAATAAACACTGTACATGTGATGCCCTTCATAGTAAACTTCCAATCCTCAGAGGCTAAGGGGCCACTGTGACCCCTTTTTTGACAGGTCAGACAACTAAGCAGGAAAAAAAGTTGAGTCACACTTATGGTCACACTATAAATGATGGTGCTGGTTTTGAACATCTGAAGTTGACCTGTGAACCAACATCCTGACTGCTGGTCAATGACTGGTAAAACAACAGGAGGAAAAAGGATATTCCTTCCAGGACTCATAGGGCATGTGAAGAGGAAAGTGAAACCAAGATCATCCTGCAGACCAGACTGAGCTTAGAGAGGAGGTTGTGGTGAAAACTTGTGAGAGCTTATGGCTTCAAAGACCACTTGTGGTAGAGCTAGGGTACAGTTGCTGCCCTGTGACTTTACCCTAGATAGTCCTGGTCATCACCTGTAGAAAGAGACCATGTAATTTGCAGAATATGAGAACTGATTATCCACATGTGGGGTGGGTTCTACCACAAGAAACATGGACATTATGTTGGCAAGATACCTGTCCCCAAAACCTTCTTTGTCCCATGGACACTGTCCATCATGCACTTTCCAATCCTGGGGGATGCTCTTTTATGGTGATTGCATGTCTCTGTAGTTTTACATTTCATGCTTAGAGTTATTGAACATTCCTACCTGACTATTCTTAGAAGCAGCCCACTGTAGACACAAATTCAGGCCCTCAGCAAACAGTCAAGTGTACAGAGTCACAGGTTCACAAGGAACTCTCCTACCATCTGGAGCTCTCCCTCACCTACCTCCCCACCATCCTGACTTAAGCATCCCAATCTAGGGTGATCATATTGTAAGCAACCTCCTCTAGTCATCCCACCTGCTGGAACTCATTATTAACTGATAACTCTCTGCACAAGAGCAAGGAAAGGCTGGATTACCCTGGACTTGGAACTCAATTGTTTCTCCTTTGAAAATGGCTGCTGATGCTATCTGCACCAGCTGAAAAACGTTTTCAGCACTGCACTGGTGCATGGAGCAGAAGAACTAAAAAAAAAAAAAAAAAAGGCAAATGTTTCTCCAAAACCCTCAAAAGTATCTCTGTGAGGATGTTTCAAAGTCTCGAGAGGAAGGCGGGGGGGGGGGGGGGGGGGGGAGGGGTGTCTGGCAGAGCTCAGGAATCTGGGTAGCTACAGGGCAACAGTAGCATTGCAAGAAGCCAAGAAGATGTTCCTCATCCTCTTTCCCAAAGAAAACCCTGACACCTGAAACATGTAATTGGGGTGGTTCACATTCTTGATCACCAACTCTCCATTGAGTGTCATAAACAGAATGTGACCTATTTCCACTGCCCCCTTCAATCACGATGATTATTAAAATAGACAAAACAGACCACAACATTTTAAAGGCCATGGTGATAAATATGAAGTCCTGGTGGATGACAAGAAAGCAAATGACAAACACACTCAAAAGGGAGAGCAGCACACAAATTACAGAGAAATCTAGGCCTTCTCCACACCATGCTTGGTATGCTCTATAAATCAGCTCATCCTGACCAAATGAGCTTTTGCTCATAGTAAACGCCAAAGAAATGTCAGCCCCAGAACGGCCTCCAGGTACAGGAGGGAATGATGCTCTTGGGCCACCTGCCAGAATATCATCTTGACTCTGCAGGCCTTGGGATGCAGCTCGGGAGATGGGGAGATTCTGTGCATATCCTGTCTGGTTCCATGGCTTCTCCAGACAGTCACTTCCTCTCCACTGGAAAGCAGGAGCTAATTCTAATACAATTAGTGAAAGGACCATGGACGTGATCTGGACCTCAAAATTCCTGGCTACTCAGTGCTGAGTGTACTCAGAGTAGATAGTATGCTTGTTGTTTCTTTTGTTTTTGTTTTCAATTTTCTTTTCTTATATAGGGAATAAAAATATATAGACACCTGCAGAACTCTTTCATCACATGTGAAAGTTCTCTCCTGCAGGTAGGGACCCAGGGTTTGAACTCTGTTTCTTGAGCACGATAATATATGCACATAACAGAGTGTGTTTCCATCCAGCACCAACTTGCTGTTTCTTAAGCTGGTTCTTCCACTGACTTCCCAGGAGAAGGGGGATGAAATCCTTCCCAATGTTTGTCCATTCAGGAAAAGTGTTCTGCAACAACTCCTATTTCTCTTTCCTAAAGGTGAAAGCAAAGCTGCAGATCACACTTGGCTTTAAATTAAGAATCCCCTGAAAGGGAACTGGGAACATGAAGAGCAAAGTCATCAACTCAGAGGGACTATGTTTTCTCTGAGCTGTTGGTGGGTAGAGAGTAGTACACGAATGCACAGCAGACTGTATGAGCCCTAATAGGGCAGGGATCACAGCAACCTTCAGTGATTTTTAAGGGGCTGGGAGGAGGCTTCTTCAGAGGAAATTTGACCAGGGATCACTTTCAAAATTTAAACCAGCACTGAGTCTGAGCTTCTTTCTCCTGATAACAGAGAATTGGGAATTCAACACCCAGGCTGATGTTCCTAAGAACAAAGCAGAACTGCTCTGTTCGGAAGATAACTAAGTCCTCAGAATGAATGGTGACACTGGGTAGCAGAGGTTAGGGGATTTTAATAATACCCCCCAACCTCTCCAGGGGGTCCAAACAATTCCCATAAAGATCCACAAGAGACACACATTTGCTGGAGATTAAATACAAGGTGGCTTCCAGAAAATGCAGAATATTGGCTCTGCCTGTTAAATAAGTTCTTTCAAAGAACTTTTTATTCTCTTGTTCAAACTGCTAATATGTAAGAGTAGTTCAGAATTGATCCCCAGAGAAGTTTGTGTTCAATAAGCCTTCCCTCTAGCTGACATCCCAGGAAACCTCAGAATAAGCCAGTGCTTTAGCAATCCAATCTCCATATATTTTATTTTTAAAATATTTCATTTCTGGCCACCAGTCCTTAGATTGCCAATTTGATTTGGTTTCTATAAATGGATTTTTCACAGTGTTGTGGAGGAAGTATATTTAATCAAATTTTTGCAAACTAAAATATTCAATATAAATGTCAGAGTGTGCTTGAGACACACCACCTCCCCGAGATGCACACACCAGCTTTGAAAAGAGCATGTGAACCTTTGGGTGGCCTTCTCAGTTATTTCCACTTACAGAGTCTGGTCAGAACAGTGGGGAAGGCTGTCAACTGGTTCTCTTCCCTGAACTACTTTCTGTTTCCAGACAGTTGTTGGTAAAAGGAAGGCACCTCTAGAGTTCCAGCTAAGCAACCAAATTTGGGTGACAACCAAAAATGTTTTACAGTAATGCCACCAAAAGGAATGGAAATGAGATGGTTGCCATGTCTACAGAGATTCCCCCAATTCCTCAGCCTTCTACTTCTGCTAATCCAGAGGAAATGACGCAGTATATAATCCGGTGCAGGCTGGAGATGTCCAGGGTGCTAAATTTGTTCAACCCTAAAGCTAGCTGAATCAGCTATAAGAAATAAATGGTTATTTGTAGGTGTGGTGAGTATAGTTTTGAGAAACAGCCTATCAAGAACCAGCATTGAAATAGGTGCTTAACCTATCCTCTCAACAACTCCTAAGAAGTATACAACTTTAAGTCTCTTTTACATGAGAAAGATGGTTTATAAAGACCCACTGTTATTGTATAACTACTCCATGGCAGAACTGGGTCAGGATGACTCCACAGGCCAGCAGGAGACACAGGGGTAACATGGCCATAACTGGAAGGATCACCTCTCATGCTGGAAAGGGAACCTCAGTAGACATATGCCTCCCCTATGACCCATTTGTTTCCTTCTGTTCTCATCTCCACTTCTCCAAGTCATAAAGCACCACATGTTCTCCTGAAAGTGGGTGCTCTGTGAAATAGCCCAACCCTGCATTCATCACTTCTCAGTATACCACTTTCCTGCATGGGGTCAAGGTCCTGGCAGACTCAGAAGAACATAACACTGGACACACAATCTATATTAAGATTTGAAAAAAAATGGCATTAAGCATTTAGGGTCACTTTTTGTCCTGCCATGGAGTAATCAGCATTCTTGGCAAGGGCCTGTTACCCAAGAGCCTGTGTCCTCACATTCCAAATCAATGGAAATTAGAAAACAGTAAAATTCTAAGGTACTTCAGAGAACATGTCAGTAAAAGCACACACACAAAAATTGGAGTTTGCCAGGTGATTAGAAGTTTTGTTCTATCAGAGGGCAAGACCCATTAAGCTCTTATAATAATGTGACAGTGAAAATGAACAAGACGAAGACAATGATCAGATAGACTTGAGAAATTTTTCACTAGCATAGTAAGGTAGAAATCAAATACAGTGGTTTAAATGTGGAGAAATGAATAGAAATTTATCTTAGCAGCACAATATATAATAGCCAAAACCTTGAAGCAACCCAGGTGTCCAACAATGATGAGTGGCTGAGCAAGTTGTGGTCTATATACACAATGGGATACTACTCAGCTCTTAAAACCAGTAACTTCACCATTTTCAGCCCATCTTGGATGGAACTAGAATAAATCATGTTAAGTGAAATAAGTCAGAAACAGAAGGATGAATATGGGATGATCTCACTCTCAGGAAGTAGTTGAAAAACAAAATCAGAAGAGAAAACTTAAGTAGAACCTAAGCTGGAATTGGTGTATTGCACCAAAGTAAAAGACTCTGGGGTGGGTGGGGAGGAGAGTACAGGTCCAAAAAGTATGACAGAGGACCCAGTGCGGGTTGTATTATTATGTGGAAAAATGAAAAATGTTATATACAAACTATTGTATTTACTATTGACTGTAAAACATTAATCTCCCAATAAAGACATTTTTTTTTAATTATCTTAACACAGACTGGGAGATTAAGCCAGTAAGTATATTGGTGATGGTTGCCATTTCAGTATATCCTTTAGGAAACACAGAATGTCTTAACAGAGACTCAGAGCTGTGATACTCTCTTTCAAGCATCATCACAGCCCCCAGACCCACTAACTAAATGAAGGCCCCCCCTCTTCCAGAGAGAAGGCAAGTGAAGAACAGTAGCATGGCCCAGGATCCTGAGCCAAAGTGGAGGCAGGTGAACCTCTACTAAGCCAGTAATGGAAAATGTCATGTTTTGTTAATCAACTAAACCTCTCTCTTCCTTGTCCTTAGTGCTCAGAGATAGGCTCTATTATGGTGGAGCCATTTTATGGAAATAAGAAACATTCCTGAGTCACAGCCTGGAGGAAAGCTATTCTGGAGAGACATCTAACCGATCTACCAGAGTTGTATTGTCATTGAGAAGTGAACTATTATATTAAGCCAAGGTATTGTAAGATGTGCTTGTTACTGGTCTGGTCTATTCAACCAAATTAACATGTAAAACTGTTAGCCACATGATCTAGGAAGTGACACAACAGGTAGAATGCTGGACTTGCAATAATGAGGTTCTCATTCAATACCTGGAATCAAATGTGCCAGAGTGGTGTTCTGGTTTTCTATCTCTCATTGTAATAAATAAATATTTTTAAGCTGTCAGGTGTGATGATGATTATGAAAGAGGAGGAAAGGGAGGTGGGTAGGACACCTGAACCAGAATGACCTAAATTTGGTCCCAAGAGCAGTTTTTCATATACAAGTTAGAAATCTCTGGAGACCAGACATCCTCAAAGGCCTATTCCTTTGTATGATACAGTGCCCGCCATCTGTATCACCATAATGAGATAAGACCCAGTTTGAGTCCTAAATCAGACTGATGGTGAGGATCATATTCAGCCTCACAGTAGTGTGTGTTCTGTGAGCACCTGTGCCCTGGTTGGGATATCAGGACATGCCCACACAGGTGCCCCCTCTCTCCCAGGAACTTCTCACTATATGCCAGCTGCTCTTGCCTGCTAACACCCCTGTCTGCATCATCGTCCTCTCTCCACCCCGAGGTCTGTTCTCCTTGCCAAGTGTTCCATGATAAAATAAACTTAGCTCCTTCTCTGATATCCCTCCTCCCCAACCCTCAATGATAATCACAACAGCGTTTGGCACTTAGAGAGTAGAAGTCAGAGTAGCAGGTCCATTTCTGTTTATTGGAGGTCAAGTGATGAAAGACCTCAGACTAAAATCTACAAACAAATTGGGGACTCCAGGCTTCTCTGTCCTCCCTAAGTTATAGACTGGAAGAAACCAAGGATCCATGTAAGACCCTTTGCAACCTAACACATTTTGAGATTTTCAAGCCAGTACTTGCTTTAGCCTAGTGGTTCCAAAACTCATTACCTCCACACAGAAAACACTGGGTACCAATATTGGTAAGTATGATCATCACTTTATTACTCTTCAGTGCTTCTCAGAGGTGTCACCATTTTGAACAGATTCTAGCCCAAAGTGAAGTAGTGGGCACTATGACACAAATACTCCTTACTGAGGGAGAAGTCTGACTTCTGAAGTGATATACACAGTTGTAAATCCCCAGTCTCCCCCCACCATTCATGGCTATCTTTGGGCATCCCCTGGAACTACTAGATATGAAATAGGTTTACTGGCAGTTTACATCATCTTTTCCTCTGCCTGATTCCAGTCTTTGTTCAACCTTCCCCCAGGATTCCAGTCAATGTGGCTCTCCTATGAGGTCTTCCCTGACTGCACATTCACACTGGAACGTGAATGCTACCACCCATGCATTAGCATTCACGTTGGAGGAGCTCTGAGAGCAGTGATGGGGCATTGGTCCTGGAGCCAGACCCAGAGGTCAGTGTGCAGGAGGTTCCACTGGCATAGTACCAGAAGCTTCAGAAAGAGTGTTTTGGAGAATACACACTAGAACAGGGCTCAGTTCTGACCTTCCCATTGTAAAAAGAGGAGCCATGTAACTTGTGTATTTATAGGAAATTCAGAAACATACCTGGTCACTTTCATGATGTGCCTCCTACTATTGCCATTTTTGAACTCCCAGGATCTAAGTCACCCAGGGGGATGGGACAAGTGATGCATAACTACAGTGGCTGCTAAATGCCCAAGTGTCTTCATGGGGCTGCCAGAGCCTACAAGGGACCCTAATTTCACTTCAAAAGGAGGTCATGTAACTATTTAGTTTAATAATAAAAAAATCTGAGGCAGATCTGGCTGATGGTTCAGTTGAGTGTCTATTCCCTTTCAGGGGCTCTGTAGAGTATTGGCTCACGTAGTGCTATTGTGTCAACATCTTTAAAATAGTTCAGCTAGTCAGAAACCAAGGTGTGTTCAGTGTGTATTTCATAAAGAAAAATAAAGGCTTGGCATGTCTGTCCAGATGATCTGTCTTCAGATAGACAAGGAACAGGTGACTCCTCTATAAAGACTGAGAGAGAACATAGATAACCCTGGAGTCTTAAATCAATGTATCTGTAGACTGGAATGAGTCCCCAGAGGCAAGATCAGAGCTCAGGTCAGTCTAAATATCACAAGCTTCCCAACCCATATGTGAGAATAACCCACTGTGAAATGTGAAACATGGCTTGAATATCAGGCTTGGTAAAAAAGCTGCCCCTGCATTTCCCCCTCTGGGATGTAATTACCTGACAAGATTTGTAAAACTATTGTATTTAATGTCAAATGCAAAACATTAATCCCCAATAAAATAAACAAATAAATAAATAAACAAAACTTTAATTTTAACCAGAAAAAAATAGTGACTTGGAAACAACACCTAGAGTGAGATCCCAAAAAAAAAAGCAGCCTACAAAAAAAAAAAAAGTGGATTAATTGGCACATCTGTGAAAGGAAGGATTCAGTCCATGCAGAGTCTGGATTGAAAAGAATATCCAAGAACAATAGACACCACTTACAACATAATATTAAATAGCAAGGCTCTACCAAAAGCACAGAAGGATCCTTTCAGAGCTAGTATGGAAAAAAAAATATATATATAGTGTATCATGTATAGAGAGATAGGAAGCTACATAAAAAAACCTTCCCTTAATATCAGGGAAGAGGGCTAGAGATGATTTACTGTCTTTTTGTTCTTCTTTATGATTTTCTATATGATCATTTATTCAAGAAATATGTGTAGGGTACCATGATTTATTTAATGATTCTTCATTGTTGTAGAAGTAGGTTGCCCCAAATTCCCACTATTACGGATACTGCTATAATGAGCATCATTGAACATAAATCTTTTTTTTTTAATATTTATTTTATTTATTTATTCCCTTTTGTTGCCCTTGTTGTTTTTATTGTTGTAGTTATTATTGTTGTTGTCGTTGTTGGACAGGACAGAGAGAAATGGAGAGAGGAGGGGAAGACAGAGAGGGGGAGAGAAAGATAGACACCTGCAGACCTGCTTCACCGCCTGTGAAGCGACTCCCCTGCAGGTGGGGAGCCGGGGTTCGAACCGGGATCCTTATGCCAGTCCTTGTGCTTTGCTGAACATAAATCTTGTGAACATTTTATCATATTTTTGTCCTGTTCAAAAACTTCAGTCATTTCCCATGGTCCAAGGCAACAAAACCAAACCCCTCTGCCCCCAGCATTATCTAAACACAGGAACTGAACTATGGACTCCCTGGAGAGGCACCATCACTCTTCCTTTCCACTGCCTCCTTCTAATTCACCTTCAAATGGGCTCAGTCTCCATTCTCAGACCAAACGTGATTAAAAGAGGAAGGAACAGCTAGAGAGGTCACTGAGACCCAGATTTCTAGGTCAAGGACATTAAGAAGAAGAAGAGCTATTATTGAATGCCACTGAGAATGCAGCCTAGGAGGAACAAGCAACACAGTTCAATTGAGTCAGGTGGAAATCACTGAGTGTGCTAGACAAGATCTGGAAGTAAGTGAGAGAAGTGAGAGTCACAGCAAGAAGTGGCTTCATAGGAAACAGAGAAAGATAGGCAGACATAAAAGTAAAAGCATACGGGGTGTGTGAAGTGGATCTATGTCAGAGCTCTTGGAAATTAAGAGAAAAAGTGAGTAAGACTGCAGGCTACTGGCAAAAGCAAGCTTAGACAATAGCCATCTGGAATTCTTCTCCACTACGGTTTATGAGAACCAGAAAAATCACAAGAAAGAAGCCTCCTAACACTCCCTCCTTTAACAATAGAGCAATCCCTACCCTCAAACGGTAGAGGTGAAGTATATGGCCAGTAAGAACCCTTTCTGTTCTGAGACTACTTCTCTGGAACAGCCATAACTCTGGTTAAACCCAGCATTCCTTAGAATAACAAAAGCCCTCACCTTAAAAAAAAAAGCTTCAGAAATGAAGATTGCTTGTCACAGTGGCCAGAAAGAGAAATTGGTTCTAGCCTGATCTACAAGGTAGGGATTTACATTTAAAATCATTAAACAATACACATGTTTTTTCTTCTTCCATAAACAATAATAAGCCACATGGATTTGGAAGATGTTGGCAGTGATAATTTAAAAACCACTTAAGATCCCTGTGAAATTCAAGCTGATAAATTGAATGGACAGTGATACTAAAATATTCCATTAGATGATTTTTATGCCAAATTAAGCTCCTACATTTATATTGATATTCATAGTCTGTGTTAATCTAAAACTATTTTAATACATTTGTTTAACTTAGCATGACTATATTTTTCATTTAAGAACATACTCATTTCAAGTTTTTGATTCTTTCCTATTTTGCTGCCTTGACTTCTTTTTTGCAAAAAGTTCTAATTCACCAGAAATTTATAATCAAAGGAATGGAATACAATTTTCCAGAATATTTACTGACCTGGGAGTAGGTTTTACTCTTGTCTCTACAACAATTATTATCTCTATAATAATTGAGATTATTATGACTGACCAAGATTTTGACATGCTAAATACAAAATACTTCAATTTACTAAATATATGCTGACCACATTGAAACCCAGAAGGCCATTTCTTAAAGATTCTCAAATCAGTTTGCAAGATTCTGCTTAGTTATAAATAGTTACCAGCCTGTATTTTAAAAAATTGAACTAATATCTGCACCATATATATATTTGCCTCCAGGGTTATTGCTGGGGTTTGGTGCCTGCACCACAAATCCACTATTCCTGAAGACTATTTTTTTTACCTTTTTGTTGCCTTTGTTGTTTTATTGTTCTTGTGGTTATTATTATTGTTGCTGTTACTGATGTCATTGTTGTTGTATAGGACAGAGAGAAATCGAGAGAGGAAGGGAAGACAGAGAGGGGGAGAGAAAGACAAACACCTGCAGACCTGCTTCACTGCTTGTGAAGCAATCCCCCTGCAGTGGGGAGCCGGGGTTTGAACTGGGATCCTTATTCCAGTCCTTGCGCTTCGCACCATGTGCATTTAACCCACTGTGCTACAGCCCAACCCCCATAATGGTTATTGTCTGCAAAGAAAACCAGAATAGAGAAGTCCCAGGGTCAAGTGGAGAAATCACTGGCTGAGTCAAATAGAGAAGACTATTTCCACATTTTCCATCACTAATAATTTGTATGGCAAATACGTCAATAGAATAATTAATTATTTGTTTATAAAGAAGTTGGTTCTTTAAGTCAAAACAAATGTGTCACATCTGAGATTCTTGTTTACAAAATATTTGTTTTTGCTTTTCAAAAGTTCCCTCCAAATGTGGCACTAATAATAACAATAATAAAATAGTGTACAAGTTATAGTGCCAGCTTCTTTCTTCAAGATGCACTGCACTGCTATAGCATCAATTACTCAGACAATTCCAGTCCATCCAGACATTAATGTCATTACTTCATGGAGAACTTTTTGAAATTACTTACATGGAAACTGCCTTTCCATGCAAAATGAAAAATGTACATCCAGCAATAGTCAATGGAATTTGAATTACAATCCTACCATATGCAGGCTGGTTCTATCCATGGTATTTAATAAACAGGGAGAATGTGATACAGTCAGTTACAAAACAATTACCTATAAACCTGTGCCAGACAGCAATCAGAATGCTATCTCTCCAGGAAGAGCTTGCCCTTGATCTCTCTTCTTAACACCACATGGGATTCTAAGCCCCTCTTAGTGCTTTACCAAGACTCCACAGTTAGGTTGCTTCTACAGAAAGCCCTGCTCAAAGTCAGGCATTTTACTAGCATAGGTACAGTCATTCTTCAGACAAGGCTCTTGTGGTAAAAGTGGGGGACCTGGGACTCATCCCACCCCTCCTTCAAATGAGTTAAGGGGAAGTACAAATCAGAAAACCAGAGAGTTTCGGTGGCTAGCCAGGAGGAAAACAGCATGAGGCCAGCAGACGCTTAGGCAGGCAAGAGGCAAGTATATGTATCACATTGGGAAGACTAAAGTCACTAGGATTTGTATTTATTTATTTTTATTAATGAATTAATAATGGTTTACAATATGATATGATATGATTACAGGGGTATAGTTCCACACTACACTCAACCACCACAGTTCTTTGTCCCCCACATATGAGCAATGCAGATAATTTGATAACAGATATAAACTATAGTGTTAAGAGGCCTTGAACAAACACACACACACACACACACACACACACACACACACAAAACCTTAAGGATAAACTCCTTGGCTTTACCTCTTCTCCCTACACACACACACACACACACACACACACACACACACACACACATTTTTTTGTTTTAATGCAGAGCCTGGAGGTGAAAAGTAGCATAATAGTTATGTAAAAGACTTTCATGTTTGAGGCTCTAGTATTTCAGGTTCAACCCCAGACATCACCATAAACCAGAGCTAGTCAGAACGGAGTGATGTTCTGCATAAAAATAAAGAAGAAAGGGAGGAAAGAAAATGAGAGAGAGAGAGGAGAGGAAGAGAGAAGAAAAAATTAATGAAAGAAAAGAGAAGTGCTCTCATGGGAGGAGGGAGAAAAATAAAAAAGAAAAGAAAAGAGAAAAGAAAAGAGAAGGGAGGAAGGAAAGATGGACCAGAGAATGAATGCAAGGCCTCTTGCATACAGGATACCACTGAACTGTTTCAAGGACCCAAGTTTTCCTTTTCTTTCTTTCTTTTTCTTTTAATTTAGCAAGAAAGGGGGAAGGAGAGAGGAAAGAGGCAGTAGAAACATCACAGCACTGCTCTACCATCCATAGAGTTCCCCTGGTCCCCATAGTGTTTCCTTGTAGTACCAACACTCAAACCCTCTACTGGGTAAGATATTTCCCTCTTCCCACTGCCCCAGCTCATTCTTACAGTATTTTGTTCCAGAAAAAGACCAGACATTTCTGACAGCTACAGGAACAAAGATGTCCAAAGAGGAGTGAGAAACCCTTTCTATACCCTAGGAGGTTCTTCTACAGCAATCAGCAGTTCCTGCCTAATGTATTACTGTCCCCACTCCGGGCCAGCCTGGCAGGGCATGATGATCCCTCTCTGTCCCTCTCTGGTGGATTCTGTGGTCCTGCTGGACAAGTAGTTCCCCCTGGTAAAGAGGTTCCATCAGTACTCAGAGCCTTCCTCTCGATCCAGAGAATAGACAGCATGAGGGTGCTCAGAGTTCTGCTCCTGCCTGGGTTAAAGTATTTTAGCATGCATGCTCCACCATATCCCAGAGCCCTGCATCAGGGGCTTTGCAAATACCAAAAACAGATGTGGGAAGAGAAAACCTGGCCCACGGGGAAGCTGGGGTGGAGGCCAGGGGGTGATCACTGCAGGAACCTGACCGTTTTGTTTATGGTGTTCTGACAATGCTCAGAGCCACTTCAAGCAGCTGCTCCTGGTATCAAGCTGCTTGACATTCTGCCGGGAAGGTGGCTGCTGCTGTGGAAGGATGACTTCTATGACATATGACAGCTTTTGGAGCTGCTGGTCCCCTGGCTTCACTGCTCAAAAACCCAAACCATCTGTAGCCTCTCACTTTGGAAGCCTGAGGCCCAGAATGGTAAAACAGAAAGTGTGTGTGTGTGTGTGTGTGTGTGTGTGTGTGTGTGTGTGTGTGTGTGTGTGTGTGTGTGTGTGTATGTGTGTGTGTGTGTATGTGTGTGTGTGTGTGAGAGAGAGAGAGAGAGAGAGAGACTGCACTAACCCAAAAAGAAGAAAGAAGAGAAAGGGAGGGAAAAACAGAAGCCAGGGCCACCTGTGCTGAACAATATAAAATCCTTGCAGGGCTGACAAAATATCTTACTTGGATAGTTCATTGCTTTGGCCATGTGTGCAAACCACCTTTGAGCCCAGTAACTCTAACTGTAACAGAACAAGAAGAGGTAAAAATTTAATGTTAAGAAATTCTAGTAGTGTCTACTATTGTTAAGATAGAAACTCTAGTTTATGGGAGTTGGGCGGTAGCGCAGTGGGTTAGGCGCACATGGCGCAAAGCGCAGGGAATGGCTTAAGGATCCAGGTTCAAGCCCCCAGCTCCCCACCTGCAGGGGAGTCTATTCACAGGCAGTTAAGCAGGTCTGCAGGTGTCTATCTTTCTCTCCCCCTCTCTGTCTTCCCCTCCTCTCTCCATTTCTCTCTCTCCTATCTAACAATGACAACATCAATTATAACAACAGTAACTACAACAATAAAACAATAAGGGCAACAAAAGGGAATAAATACATAAATAAATACATAAATAAATAAATATTAAAAAGAAACTCTAGTTTACACCTATTATTGACTATTATTGTGAAAAACAATAACAAAAAAGACTTGAATTTACAACTATTAGTGTTAAGAAAGGAATAGTAGTTTAACCTTTAAACACGTGTCATTAAAAAAAGAACTTTGCAGTGGGGGTAGGGAGGAGGTGGTGGTCCATCTGGTTGAGCTCACATGTTTTAATACATGAGGACCAAAGTTCAAGTCCCTGTTCCTGCTCCACACCTGCAGGGGAAAAGCTTTGCAAAAGGTGAAGCTGTGATGCAGGTGTCTCTCTGCCTCTCTTCCTTGTTATCTTCCCATTCCTCTCAATTTCTGTCTCTATAAAAAGATGAATAAATAAGACATTTAAATAATAATAATAATAATAAATAACTCTAGTTTGATCCTTTTGCATATTCTGCACTGGGAAAAGGGAATGTCCAACTTTACAAAAAGGACTTCTTAGCATATGACTGACATTGAAAACTTCAAGTCCAGCACAAACAGAAGACTATATTAAAAGTAAGATCCAGGGCTGGGTGGTAGCACACCTGTTGAGAACACGTCACAATGCTCAAGGACCTAGGTTCAAGACTCTGGTCCCCACCTGCAGGGGAAATCTTTGTGAGTGGTGAAGCAGGGCTGTAGGTATCTCTCTTTGTCTCTCCCTCTTTATCTTCCCCATCCTCTCAATTTATGGCTATCTCTATCCGATAAATAAAAATAATTTAAAAAATCTTTTAAGTAAGATGCCAGCCTTCTGCACCCCATAAGGAATTTTGGTCCATAGTCCCAGAATGAATAAAGAATAGGGAAGCTTCCAATAGAAGGGATGGGACACAAAACTCATGTTGGAACTATGTAGAATTGTATGCCTGTTTTTTTTTTTTTTACAATCTTTTTAATCATGATTATACCACTAGTAAAAAATTTTAAAATAAAACAGAATTGCACCAAAGCAAATGAGTTTGGGGAAAGGGAGGGTAGAAAGGGAGAAAACTTTGGGGGTCTGATACATAATGAAATTGTATACATATGTCAATGAATCCACTCTACAGCATTAGCCCCCACAATTTAAAAAATCCAAAACATTCAAAAAAAAGTAAGATGACACTAATGGGGGGGGTAATTTGATTTTAGAAATGATTGAATAACTAACCAACTTTCCTCTTAGCTGTTGTAGTATGGTTATTATTACCATCAATTAAATTAATGGCAAATTGGAAAACTCACTATGAACCCTGATTCCCTGAATACATGCAGAAGGTGGGTCCCTTCATTCTCCCATGTGAAGCAGAATTAAGCACCACACACACATACCCAATGGAGTGCTATGTTACAAATAATTTTTGCTACACAAAAAGACTCATCCATTACTAGCAACAATAAGTGTTGTGTGCCCAGCCCACCCCAATTACCATGGCAGAAAACCCTCAGTTTAAGCATTATGACTTCAAAAGAAATGCCTGTTTCTTTGCGGTCCATTGATTTGTATGATAGTTTTCCACAAAAAAAAAAAAAAAAGGGCAGGTACAGCTATTATCAACCTGGCAAAATAGACCTTAAGACAAATAAAATTTTAAAAGATAGGGATGTACATTACTTAAGACTCAGAGGATCAGTCAATCAAGAAGTCTTAATGATTATTAATATATGAACCCAATGAGAGGTCATCTAAATACATCAAATATCTACTGAAAAAGCTACAACAATAAATTAACAGCAACACAGTAACTGTAGGGGATTTCAACCCCCCTTGGTTGTTAGACCAGAAACTATCAAATACTTAGAGGAAAATATTGGCAGAACTCTTTTCCATCTAAATTTTAAAGGTACCTTCAATGAAATGAATACAATTACAAAAAATTTTTGAACAATAAACACAAAGCACAACTTGGACTGGGTCTGGTGTATTGCATTAAAGTAAAGAACTCAGGTAGGGTGGGAGGGTTCAGGTCCTGGAACATGATGACAGAGGAGGACCTAGAGGGGGGCTGAATTTTTATGTGGAAAACTGAGAAATGTGAACAGTAGTTCACATAATGCTTATGCAAAGAGACTCTTATTCCTGAGGCTCCAAAGTCTCAGGCTCATGGTGAATCCACCTTCTTTACTCCATCTTGGATGGAATTTGAAGGTATCAGATTAAGTGAGATAAATCAGAAACAAAAGGATGAATATGGGATGATCTTACTCATAGGCAGAAGTTGAAAAACAAGATAAGAAGGGAAACACTGTTGTATGCTTTACATTGGGTTCTAGTTCTCCCCCGCCAAGAGAATTAGATCAGGCCTGCTAATTTCGGGGGCCCGCTTGGCCCCGCCCCAAGGAACCCCGCCAGAGTTCCACAGTTGGAGAGTTGAAGAGTTGCAGAGGGCCAGAGTTCCTGAGTTCCAGAGTAAGAGAGAGTGCTTGCGCCGCCGCAAAGAGACAGCAGAGTTCTGTTTGGTGATTAGTTTGTCTTAGTTTATGAATCGTTGTTCCTGAATAAAGAAATACAGCTTCCCTGCCCAGCCATTGTCTCCGCGTCTCTGTTACCCGCCCGTGAAGCTAGCCCGCCCGGCAGGAGCCATACGAATTTTAACAACAGAACTTGGGCTGGAGTTCGTGTACTGCACCAAAGTAAAAGACTCTGTGGTACAGGGGAGGGTTCAGGTCCTAAAACATGATGGCAGAGGAGGACCTAGTGGGAGTTGCATTTTTATGTGGAAAAGTTATGCATGTACAAAACTACTGTATTTTACTGTTGACTGTAAATAAAGAAATTTAAAAAAATTGATTGCCTATGTGTTTGCAAACAAGCACAATCTTTCTAAGATACCACCTCACCACATGTATTGCCTGTTGACCCAGCATTACTATCTTGTTTCTAAGGTTATATCCCTAGAAACACATGGACAGGTATGGAAAGTCTGGCTCAGAGCAAGCTTGGATGTGTCTAAAGGAATATGAGTAAATACAAGGATAAATACACACTGTGGTTTCTAATGGCAAACTATGGTAACAGTTTTCATGTCCAAGGGCAGTGAAAAGACTGAAGGTAATATGAATGTTAAAAATTATGTAGGGGTATAGAGATAGTTTCACAGGTAGAATGCATTGTCTAGCACCATATGAGCAAACCATGGGTGGGGGGGAGCAGATTGTGATATGCCTGGTTAAGTGCATACATTACAGTCATGCACAAGGACCCAAGCTCAAGCCCCTGGTCACCATCTGCAAGAAGAAAGTTTCCTAAGTGGTGAAGCAGTGCTTCAGGTGTCTCTCTGTCTGTTTCTCCCTCTCCATTTTCAATTTATCTCTTTCTCTATCCCTATCAAATAATGAAGTATTAAAAAGAGAGAAAAAACATCGTGGGCAGCACCAAAGGGAACGTCATGGATGTAGAGTAGTGTTTCAGTGTCCCTTCCCCACAACTGTTCCTGAGTAAATAGAATAAAAACAACTGTGCCAGAGAGGCTATCACAGAGCATGAAGAGAGAGAAACTAGTTAGCATCCATATTGTTAAATAAAAACTGTGGTCTTAAGGAAGAGATTTTAATTAACACCATCTGTGGTAGAAAAAGAAATCTAATCTGAGTATCTATTGGTGTTTACTACACTTTGCTACAATAGCTATTGGAAGAAAACACATTGCTTTGCTTTTTTACATGTGAGAACCTGAGTTATATACATAGACAAGCTATTCAATTAAGAGGGGGGTTGTTTCCTATACTAATCCAATGGTTAGCATCTGCAGTAATATACTTGACCTCACAGTGC
Source organism: Erinaceus europaeus (assembly GCF_950295315.1). NCBI lineage: Eukaryota > Metazoa > Chordata > Mammalia > Eulipotyphla > Erinaceidae > Erinaceus > Erinaceus europaeus. Next base: position 42,790,386 of record NC_080172.1, on the reverse strand, counting down.
TTTGTCATTTAGTGGTATCTGAAGATCTTCATATTTTAGATACTGACAGGGCCCAATGGTCTTGATCTGGTATAAAGTTGTACTGGACTTAGATATTAAAAAAACTATATATGCACATATATTTTTAGAGCTCATAGAACAATTTAAACCCACTGTCAGAGTTTGATCATCTTACATATCTGAAACATTAAACATAGACTAAAGGAATATTTATACTTATAACTACGATCTAAGCAGTTAGAGAACTCTAAGCATTAAATCTATTTTCCCCCTGGAAAAAAAAAGACAAGGAGGAAAGGGAGAAAATATTTTAGAGTTATATCTCTTTCCCCCTCATTGGACAATGGTTTTCTCTTTTTCTTTTTAGTAAGTTTTACTTTTGTTTTCCTTATGAATATTTATGTATTACTATTTGTTTTACAAATATATCATTTTCAGACTCATTTATTTTTTTAAATTTTTTATATTTATTTATTTATTTTCCCTTTTGTTGCCCTTGTTGTTTTATTGTTGTAGTTACTATTGTTGTTGTTATTGATCTCATCATTGTTGGATAGGACAGAGAAATGGAGAGAGGAGGGGAAGACAGAGAGGGGAGAGAAAGATAGACACCTGCAGACCTGCTTCACCACCTGTCAAGCAACTCCCCTGCTGTGGTTTTAAGAGACTTTAATTCACATCTATTAGGACAGGACTCTCTTTTAAGAGCACATTGCTCAGCTCTGGCTTACAGTGGCGCTGAGGTCTGAATCCAGGATCTTTAGTGCCTCAGGCATGGAAATCTTTTTTGCATAACCATTATGTTCCTCAATATGCCTTTCTCCCCTCTTCCTTCCCTCCTTCCTTCCTTCTTTCTTTGGCTATATAGCTGGAGCTTCACCTCTCTAAGCCACCCTTTTCAGACAGAGATGAGAGACAGAGACTACACTCCTCTATCTCAGTCCATGGGGACCGAGGCTCAAATCTCACTGGCCATATTTATATCTTCTATTTCCTACATTTATGATGTTTTGACATTTTAAAAATCACTTTATTGAAGTATGATTGATGTGTTTGAAGCTGTACATATTTAATGTAAACAGGTCTATGAACTTGGAGCTAAACATACACTCTCGAATCTATTACTAACATCAAAGTTACAAATATATCCATCTCTTTGCGAAGTTTCCACATACCCCTTTATTATCTTTTATTGATGTATATGTTAAGAGCACAATAAAGATCTAATATAAAATTTAAAAGATACAATATAGTACCATTATCTATAAATATATAGTTCTCCAGTACATATTCATCTTTCAAACTGAAACTTACAATTTATTATTTTATCTTTATATATATATATATTTCTAGGCTTTGGTGCCTCCATGAGGAATCTACTGCTTCATTGGCCATTTCCTCCTTGTTTCTTTCTTTTCTTCTTGTTTTTTTTTTTTATAACTTTGTAGAACTTGAGAAGAACAGAAAGGGAAGGAGTGTGAGAAATGACTATATAATATTTTCTATCAAATAGTAGCCCTAAGTTATCTTCATTTTCACACCATCAACAGCCAGGTACTCCTAGGATAAGATCGTGGAAATCCCAGCAGAAAGCAGACAGTCCAATTCAGCTACCTATTTGCAGTCCTTTACCTCTCTCTCTCTCTCTCTCTCTCTCTCTCTCACGCACACACGCACACACACACGCGCGCACACACACACACACACACACACACACACACACACACACTCCTCCTTTTGCAATGCTCTTCCCCTTTACCAATATTCTAGCCAACCAATTTAAGATTGTGAATTCAAAACCACCAAGGAGAGGTGTGCAAAGGGTATTTTCAAATCTGCATTAAGAATAAAGAGCCTGGAAAACCGTCCACCTGTGTGGCCAATCTTCTGAATTTTCAGTGGATGTGGATACCTTTTCTAGAAAAGTAAAGGGCCTTGCTCTTTATTTTTTTAAAATATTTATTTTTATTTATTTATTCCCTTTTGTTGCCCTTGTTGTTTTATTGTTGTAGTTATTATTGCTGTCATTGTTGTTGGATAGGACAGAGAGAAATGGAGAGGGGAGGGGGAAGACAGAGAGAGGGAGAGAAAGATAGACACCTGCAGACCTGTTTCACTGCTTGTCAAGCGACACCCCTGCAGGTGGGGAGCCAGGGCTTGAACCAGGATCCTTATGCAGGTCCTTGTGCTTAGCACCACCTGCGCTTAACCCGCTGCGCTACAGCCCGACTCCCTCCTTGCTCTTTATTTTTATGAATTACCTGTTTCTAACATGGAGAGAGAGGGAGACAGAGACAATTGCAGCACTACTCCACTGTTTGTGAAGCTTTCTCCAACCACACAGGTGGGGCCTCTGGGCTTGACCTAGTCTCACACATATTGCAAGACTGCTTGCAAACTTTTCTATTTAGGGAATGACTATCCCCCTGGGAAATAACTAGTTCCCAAGGTAAGAGTGGGTTTTGAGAGAGCTTATCTTCAATGTGTAAACTAACCTAAGCAGAGACCAACCACCCTAAAAGAGTCTGCACATACCTGGAGGCATATTCCTTTGCCATCATCTTCTCAAAACCCACTTTGAAGCAACTAGAGACTGTCCCTATAGCAGAAAGCTCAAAAAAATAATACAAAATGCCCAGCCTCAAACTGATAACAATACCCTACCATACCTTTCCTACAGAAACAACAACAGAGACTTAGTCCAAGCTCTTCCCTCAGTGCCACACCTCTGCCTCGAAGGCACCCTAGATCTTTCTCATATAATCCTGTGTGATTGACCAAGTCCCCTTGTCCACGGACCCATGAGTCTATGTAATTGTCTCCTCAAGCCTCTCCTTCATCTCTTCTTGTGGTCACATTGCATACAAGAACATAGAACACAGTCATTCTTTTAAATATTTTTGTAATTACTTTTACTTATGCTAGGTCCTTTCTGTGTTTCATATAAATTTTTAAAATCAATTTGCCACTTTCTACCATTTTTAAACTCAGAGTTTCAATTCGGTTGCTTTAATCCATATTTTACTTTGGAGGAAGTTGTTATCTGAACAGCAATTAATTTTCTAATCCATGCAGAAGATGTATCTCTTCGTTTATTTAAATCTTCTTTAATTCTCCCAGAACTGCTTTATAGCTATCAGTTTACATATATTTGCTAATTTTATGCTAAAATATTTCATGTTTTTTCTGCTATTCTACATTGTAAATTTCTTTAACTGTTTTATTTTTCAGTTGTTCACTGCTACTAAGCAAAAAATAAATAAATAAATAAATTTGTTATTTTGTGGCATTCTTAACTTTATCCATTACTTACACAGTCTTTTGCATACATTCTCTAGCATTATGTGTATGGGTGAGTGTTATCTGCAAATAAAGAGAATTTTGCTCCATTCTTCCCCACCTATGACTTTTGTCTTTTTTTCCCCACTGGAAATTTCTTTTCTTTTCTTTTCTTTTTTTTTTTTTATAAAAAGGGAACATTGACAAAAACATAGTATAAGAGGGGTACAACTCCACACAGTTCCCACCACCAGATCTCCGTATCCCATCCTCTCCCCTGATAGCTTTCCTATTCTTTGTCGGGCTAGCTGGGCGGGAGAGAGAGACGACCAGGGACTCATGGCTGAGTGGTACACAGTCCAGTCTTATTCATGTGAAACACAGTGCAATATAAGCTATCACAATCTTGTCCATATATATCCTGAGGCGGAAGAGTCAGGTCCGAAGAGGATGTACGTAGGATAGGGGGTGGGGAGAAGGAAAAAGCGTGCAAAACAGTGAGGATTAAACCAATGCCCTGGAGGCAGGGTGGTGCTTAGTTGCCCCAGCCTGCGGGGTCTATCAACGGAGACCTAGGGTAGGGGGCGAGAGAATGAAAGAGACAAGAGACACAAAGAACGAGAGCAAGACAGGAGGTCTGATCAAGCTCTAAAAATTTTATTTTGCAGCCGCAATATAAGCACAAACAATGAGGAAGTTCTGCTAAGGTAGTGGGGGAGGGAGGTGGGTGAGCGACTTTCCAAACAGCTAGATGGTAATCTCAGTTCCAATAGTCGGAATGTCCTCTCACCAGCTATATGAGAGACTTAGCTAAGGCCTTGGCCCCCGGCACTTAGTTAACAGTGGTTATGTAAATAGAATACAGTGTTAAGCAGGGGTGATTAAACCAATGAGCAGAATTTAGAAGCATACCACCAATTCTTTATCCCTCTGGGAGTATGGACCCAAGGTCATTGTGGGATACAGAAGGTGGAAGGTCTGGCTTCTGTAATTGCTTCCCCACTCAACATGGGTATTGAATGGTTGATCCACACTCTCAGCCTGCTTCTCTCCCTAGTAGGGTGGGGCTCTGGGGAAGCGGAGCTCCAGGACACATTGGTAGTGTTGTCTGTCCAGGGAAGTCTGGTTGGCATCATGAAGTCTGGTTGGCATCTGGAACTTGGTGGCTGAAAGAAGAGTTAACATACAAAGCCAAACAAATTGTTGAATAATCATGGACCTAAAGGTTGGAACAGGGCAGAATAGGTCCTCCATTTTGTAGATAGCTAGTATGCATATTTTAGTTATATTCCAAAGGGCCTGTGGCTATACTAGTTTTTGTTTGTTTGTTTTCCCCTAACCCTGAAATCTGATATTCAGGTGGATCCAAGTTATTGTCTGGGGAGATGATGTCATGGTTGCTAAAGGAACAGAAAGCTGGATCAGGAAAGCAGCTCCCCAATATGGGAAAGGTGTATAAATATTGTTGACTATAAGCCCCATTGACCTTTTTTCTTTATCTTGTTTTACTACATAGGACTCCCAATATAATGCTGAATAAAATGGACACCTCCCCGTCTTAAGAGGAAGTAAAATAAGACACTATTAAATATAGTATTGGGTATACAGGCTTTTAAAGAGGTTCTTTTCTCTCTCTTAAATTGCTACCAGTGTTATCACTGGGACCCAAAGTTTGCAAGACATGTCTGTGTTCCTGGAAGCCATTTTACCCTTTTTAATTTTTATTTTGTTTAATAGGCAAAATAGAAATTGAGAGGGGAGGAGAAAAGAGAGACGGAGAAAGACAAGATACCTGTGGTACTGCTTTGCAATTCCTAAAGCTTCCCATCCCCTCACAGGTGGAGACCACAAGTTTGAACCTGGGTCTCTGTGCATGATAACATGTACACTCAACCGAATATGCCACTGCCTGGCCCCCAAGAGATAACTTTCTCTTCAGTACAAAATTAAATGACTTTTAAAAGAGAAATATGTGTATGTTTCCTATTGTTCAGTATTTTGTTTCAAAAATGCCAGTAGATGAACTTAGTAGATAGTGTTTATTCAAGTTTTCAGTGTCCTTACTGATTTTCTGTCTCCTCATTTTATTTATAAGTAAAAAATAAATGTCAGCATCTCCTACTATAATTGAATTTATCTATTTCTTCCAATTTTTGTCAATTTGGCATATATTTTTGAAGCTATGTAATTAGGTACACATATATTAAGGACAGTGATGTCTCCTTGATGAACTGACCCTTTTATCACTATGAAATATCTCTAGATTACTAATTACTTCTATATATCTCTAATTACTTCTAGTATTAGAAGTAATACTTAATCAGAGGTTGACTTTGTTTTATAATACAGTCACCTAAGCTTTCTTATGATTAATATATGACACTGCATTTTCTTCCCACCTTTTTGCTTCTAACCTACAAGTGCCTTTATTATTACAGTGAGTTTCTTGTAAAAGGCACACAGTTAGGGATTGCTTTCTGTGCAGCTTTTCATTGGAATGTTTAAGCTATTTACAATTGATGTCACTATGTTTGTATTTGGATTTATCTCTATCATCTAGCTACTTGTTTTTCACTTCTCTGTCCCTGTTCCATTTTCCTCTGTTCTTGACTTTTTTTAAACTATTCTATTTTTTCTCTGCTACTGGTTTGCTGGGGTTGTACTATGACTATATATATACATATATACACACACACACACATATATATATATACATGTATATATATATATAGTCATACAACCCAGGTTGTGTATATATATATATATATGTATGTGTGTATATATATACATATATATATTACATATATAATCACAATTTGCTGTATTCAAATAATGTTAATTCACCAATAACATAAAGGTATTTCAACAATAAATGTCCACTTTCCCTACGTACTATTCTTATACATTTTACTTACTTAGAGTATTAATATTTGCTCTTTAGACAACCACCTGATTTTTAAAACATCATTCATTATAATTTACACACCATTAAGTTTACTCCGTCAAAGTGTACATCTCATAGTTTAATATATATATACAATTATAAATATATATCACTATAATCTAATTTCAGAATACTTTATCACACCAAAATAACCATGTTAACCTATTATCTGTTACCTCTTGTCCTCACGTGATACCCCTCCAGCCCTAGAGGATTATTCATGTGCTTCCCATCTCTATAAATTACTCTCTTATGGCTCACTTTCTCTTAAAATAATGTTTAATGGTTTATCCATGTTGCAGTGTGTGTAGGTACCTCATTCCTTTTTGTTATTAGATGACAATTCATCTTAATGGGCATGTAATATATTATACATTAGTCAGTAACTGTTGAGTTGTTTTCACTAGTTGTGTACAAATTTTTGTGAACAAGTTTTTCTATGAACGTTGGTTTTTGTTTCTTTTAACTATTCTAGAAGTAGAATTATTGGGTCACATAGTGACTTATGTTTAACATTTTGGACACTAGAAAACTATCATAGCAACACATTTTGCATTCACATCAGTGAAGGATGACTTCCAACTTCACTACATTTTTGTCAATACTTATTATCTGTTCTTATTGTTATTATAGCTATGCTAATCTGTGAGAAGTGGTATCCCCTTACATCCCCTTATAAATCAAAACCCCTTATGGTTTTGATTTCCCAGATTAAGAATAAATATTGTTGAATATATTTTTATATCTCTACTGATAACTCATATATTTTGGGGGGAAATGACTATACAAAATATTGTACCATATTTTATTGAGTTTTTTATATTATATTTTATTGTTTATTGGATAAAAACCAAGAGAAATTGAGAGTAAATGGGGTATATAGAGAGAAAGAGAGGAAGCGACACTTGCAGCACTACTTCACCATTTAGGAAACTTCCCCTTCTGGGGGGAGGGGTGGGATGCACATTGTAGCATCTGTGCTCAACCACATGCACCGTTGCTCAGCCCCAGCTGAGTTTTTATTGTTATTACTATTGTTAAGTTCTAAATGTTCTTTATATATCTTAGAAACAAGTTTCTAATTAAATAATTCACTAGTTTTTTTGCTTCCAGGTTTTGCATTGCATTTTGACTTCCTTGACGACATCTCATAAAGCACAAAAGCTTCTATTTTTATAAAGTCCAGTTATTTAATCTTCTCTTTAATCACCTGTTCTTTTGGTATCATAACTCAGATATCATTTCTCAACCTAAAATCACCAAAATTTGTTTCTACTTTTCTTTTGTTTGTTTTGCTTCCAGGATTAATACTGGGTTCAGTGCCAGCACTAGGAATCTACTGCTCCTGACAGCAATTTTTTCCACTTTATTAGATAGGACAGAATGAGATTGAGAAAGGAGGAAGAGATAAATAGATACTTGCTTCACTGCTTGTGAAGTGTTCCCCCCCCCCCCCCGCAGGAGGGGGAGCCAAGGGCTAGAACCTGGATCTTTGCACGGATCATTGACCTTAGTACTATACATGCTTAACTGCATGCACCACCACCCAGCCCCATATTTCTACTTTTATTCAAAGGCTTTCATAGTTTTAGCTCTTATATTTAGGTATATAATCTACTTCATGTTAATGATTATGTATAATATAAGACAGATACCCAGATTCATATATATATATATATATAGAGAGAGAGATATCCTAGAATCATTTGCTTAGAAGAATATTCTGTTGTGATTAAATTACTCTGATTACTTTACAAAATCCACTGACCATAAATGTTAGTTTATTTCTGAACTCTGAATTTTGTTTTATTTATCTATGTTTATCTTTATGTCTATAAAGATAAGTTAAATATTATAGCTTTATAGTACGTTTTGAAATTGAGCATTTTGAGTTCTCCAGTTTCGTTCTTCTTTTTCAATTATTTTTTGTTTACCATTCTGAGTTCCTTGCATTTATTTATTTATTTATTTTTAAAAAAGGGAACACTGACAAAACCATAAGATAAGAAGGGTACAACTCCACACAATTCACACCACCAGAACTCTATATCCCATCCCCTCCTTTGATAGCTTTCCTATTCTTTTAACACTCTGGGAGTATGGACCCAAGGTCATTGAGGGATGGAGAAGATGGAAGGTCTGGCTTCTGTAATTGCTTCCCTGCTGAACATGGGTGTTGGCAAGTCAATCCATACTCCCAGCCTGCCTCTCTCTTTCCCTAGTAGGGTGGGGTTCTGGGGAATCGAAACTCTGGGACACATTGGTGGGGTTGTTTGTCCAGGGAAGTCTGTTTGGCATCATGCTGGCATACTCTATAGTCACTATCAGGCCACCCCATCAGCTGGGGCCCTATTTGGGGAGTGCTGAGATTCCCAAACAGACACTATGGGCCTAGACCTCAAACAAATCCCTCTCTCCATTGTTACAGGTCATCTCTATCAGGAACAAAAAAACAGACCCCTTTGTGAATCCCCATAGGACCTTGCCCTCAACATGGATCAACAACGGTAGAGAATGTTCCATCCTCTGAAGGGAGGATGGACAACATACTCTATGCTACACCTGAGGAAGATAGGTCCTGATATTGGGGCAGCTTGGAATGTTCCTATTCATGACCACAGAATGTGAGTGAGCTCAGATCTACAGGGATGCAGAGGTCACATAGGCTCCTAAGCTGAATATGGGCCCCAGATCACATCAAATCGATGGGGTTTACAGTCAACAATATTTATACCCCTTTCCCATATTTGGGAGCTACTCTCTTCCCTGATCCAGCTTTCTGGTCCTTTTTCCAGCCATGACATCATCTCACCAGACAATAACTTAGATCCACCTGCTATCAGATTTCAGGCTCAGGGAAAAAAAAAACAACTAGTATAGCCACAGGCCCTTTGGAATATAACTAAAATATGCCTACTAGCTATCTACAGAATGGAGACCCTCCCAACTCTTCATCTGCACTACTCCAGCCTTTAGGTTCATGATTAGTCAACAACTTGTTTGGCTTTATATGTTAACTCTCTTTTCAGCCACCAGCTTCCAGATGCTAGCATGGTTCCTTGCATTTTTACCAGAATATCAGCTTATCAATTTCTATAGAAATGGCTGGGTTTTTTTGATAAGGCTTGCACTGTGTCTATAGATAAATTTGGGGACAATTATCATCTTAAGAACATGAAGTCTACTGGTCCATCAAGATAGGATGTCTTTCAATTTATTTGATTCTTTCAATAATTCTTTGAAACAATGAAAACAATTTTTCCATTTAATTTACTTCAACTATGTTTTGTAGTTTTCAGCTATCATGAGCTATATTTCTCTTACAAATCTATCCCTGTTTTATTCTTTTTAATGCAATTATAACTGGAATTGTTTTCTTAATTTGATTTTTCAATTTGTCTACTGTCAGTGTATAACAGAGATACAATATACTTTACCCATATTTGGGAACTACTCTCTTCCCTGACCCAGTTTTTTAGTTTTTTCCAACTATGACACCAATCCCCCAGACAATAACCTGGGTCCACCTGCATATGGATATCACGCTCAGGTGAAAACTAGTAAAGTCATTGGCCCCTTCTTATTCTGAAAATATACCTAAAATAGACCTACTAGCTTTTTCCAAAACAGAGACCCCAATCTTCATCTCTAATATTTATGCCTTTAGGTTTATGAGTAGTCAATAATTTGTTCTGCATTGTATCTTAACTCTCAGCCACCAGGTTCCAGATGATACCATGATGTCGACCTAACTTCCTTGGGCAGAGGACCCCACCATGTGTCTTGGAGGCTTGCCTCCTCAGATCCCTGCCCCACTAGGAAAAGAAAGAGACTGGCTGGGAGTATGGACTAACCGGTCAATACCCATGTTCAGCGGAGAAGCAGTTATAGAAGCCAGTTATAGAAGCCTTCTGCACGCCAAAATGATCTTGGGTCCATACTCACAGAGGGATAAAGAACAGGGAAGCTACCATGAGAGGGGATTGGATATGGAGCTCTGGGGGTGGACAATGTATGGAAATGTACCCCTATAATTCTATGATCTTGTAAATCCTTCCATTTTATAAAAAAATTAAAAATAAAAAGAATGAATTTTAAAAAAGAAATATTTTGATGTCTCTCTTTTTTATGTTCTGGAACTGTTTGTAAATTATTTATTCTATTCTTTGAGTGTTTGGAAAAATTCACCACCGAATCTATTTAACCCTTGCAGAATGTTTTTAAATTCTTATCTTTCTTTGTGTTAGGTCTATATTGTATCTTTCTATAAATATGTCCATTTAGTCTAAGTTACCTAATTTGTTGGCATATAGTTGCTCATAGTATTCTTTTAAATTCCTTATTTCTATAAAATCAGTAGAGATCTGTCTCTTTTTTCCTTGTTTTTATCACTTGGGCCTTTTAAATCTGTGTCTGTCTTTGTCTATCATCTACCTTTGCCAGTCTAGCAAAAGGTATGACAATTTTTTATCATATAAAGGAACCAAAAAATTTTTAATTTATTTATAAAAAGGAAACATCGACAAAAACATATGATAAGAGGGTTATAACTCCACACAATTCCCACCACCAGAACCCTGTATTCCATCCCCTCCCTTGATAGCTTTCCTATTCTTTATCCCTCTGGGAGTATGGACCCAAGGTCATTGTGGGATGCAGAAGGTGGAAAGTCTGGCTTGAACCAAATTTTTAATTCACTGATTTCTCTATTTCTTTTCTATTTTTTATTTAAGTTGATATTTATTATTTATTTCTTTTTTCATATTTTGGGTTTAATTTTTCCCCTAATTTCCTGTAGTAGAAGTTTGGATTTTGTTTGATATATTTCTTTTTCTTTTTCTTTTTTTTTGATTTTTTAATCTTTGTTTTTATTTGTTGGATAGAGACAATCAGAAATTGAGAGGGAAGTGGGTGATAGAGAGGGAGAGAAACAGAGAGACACCTGCAGCACTGCTTCACCACTTGTGAGCTTTCCCCCTGCAGGTGGGACCAGAGGCCCCAACCAGGGTCCTTGCACACTGTAACATGTGTGCTCAATCAGGTGCACCACCATGTGGTCCCAAATAATTCTTGTTTTTCTGTACAGGAATTAAATACTATAAATGCCTAAGTTTTTTCAGTTGTCTTTTAAAATAAAATTTGAAACTCAAGAAGGAGTATTTTATATTCCCTACATATTTACAACTTCTGGTATTCTTTGTATCTTTGTGTAAATACTAGTTTTCAGCTGAGAACATTTTCCTTAAATCTGAATGGCTTCTTTTAATCTGATTTATAATATAGATATGTCAGCAATGAATACTCTCAGTTTCTTTGTCTAAAGTTTATTTCACATTTATTTTTAGAGGATATTTTCAGTTAATATAGAGTTGTAGATTGAGGTTTTATTTTTTCACAGCTTGTAAATATTTTCTTATCAGGGGAGGTGGCTCAATGGGTAGAGTGCAGGACTTGAATGTTTAATCCCCAGAGCAAGGCACTGGCCTTTCTCAAAAAAAAAAAAATAATAATATATATATATATATATATATATATATATATATTAATCAGATGTTTCACTTGATATTAACTATAGTGTTATGATGAAAAGTCACTTGTACTTCTTTTTTTTTTCTCTCTCTCTCTCTCTAACTGGAAAGTTTATTTTTGTTGCTAATTTTAAGCAATTTCAGTATGGGATATTTTGATGTTCTATTTGTATTTACTCATATTCAGGCTCAGTTCATTTCTTAGTTCTGTGATTTCATAGTTTTTATACAATTTGGGGAAACTTTGGGCCCTTTTTTCAAACATTTTTCAGGTTCTCCTTCTCTGTGATAGTCTGGGCCTCCATTCATATGTATGTTAGATCACTAGATAATGCTTCAGTTTACTAAGTTTCTGCGATTTTTCTCCAACTCTTTCTTCTCTATGTGCTTTAGTTTGAACAGTTTCTATTGCTATATGTTTAAGTCTAGTGATGTTTGTCTTTGCTGTGTCTAATCTGCTGTTAAGTGCAGCCTGGTAGTTAGACCTTATGAGGGCCTCAGAGGTGGTAACCCCCGTTCATATTTCTGTGTATCCCTTCTCCCTTTTAGGGGGTATATTGATGCCTTTTTCCTAATTAATAAAATCTGTTAAAGATGATGAGATGTTGTTCCTGTGATTTATTACAAAATATTATAACTTCTGTTTTGTTATCATATGCTAGTGTTTATAAGGCTTATGTACTCCAGTAAATCAAGCTACCATGTTGCAGAGATTCATAGGGAAGGTGGCCACTGAGTAAAAACCAACTAAACACGGATACCCTCAGTTCCACACCTAACAAGAAACAGTAGCTATTTTAAAGTTCTCTTCTTCGAATCCCATACCTACTTTGTTTTGACCTCTACTTCTCTACTCGTTGACTGATTTATAGCCGAGAAGTGGTTCTGTTTTCCTGTTTGTTTACATATCTAACAATTTCTTGTTGAATTCAGGGAATTGTGAATGATGTATTTTTAATACAGATTTTATTATTTTACTTTTTTTTAAAGTTTTCATTTATTTATTTGCTCCCTTTTGTTGCCCTTGTTGTTTTATTGTTGTAGTTATTATTATTGTTACTGATGTCGTCATTGTTGGATAGGATCAAGAGAAAATGGAGAAAGGAGGGGAAGACAGAGAGGAGGAGAGAAAGACAGACACCAACAGACCTGCTTCACTGCCTGTGAAGTGACTCCCCTGCAGGTAGGGAGCCAGGGGCTCGAACTGGGATCCTTATGCTGGTCCTTGTGCTTTGTGCCGCGTGCACTTAACCCGCTGTGCTACCGCCCAACTCCCTGTTATTTTACTTTTAAGAATGCTGAACTGGGAGTCGGGCTGTAGCGCAGCGGGTTAAGCGCAGGTGGCGCAAAGCACAAGGACCGGCATAAGGATCCCAGTTCCAACCCCGGCTCCCCACCTGCAGGGGAGTCGCTTCACAGGCGGTGAAGCAGGTCTGCAGGTGTCTATCTTTCTCTCCTCCTCTCTGTCTTCCCCTCCTCTCTCCATTTCTCTCTGTCCTATCCAACGACAACAACAATAATAACTACAACAATAAAACAACAAGGGCAACAAAAGGGAATAAATAAATAATAATAAAAAAAAAAAAAAAAAAAAAAGAATGCTGAACTATGTTTAGTTAGGTACCTCCATTACTTAAAGATCAACTCGCTCATTTTCTGACTTTTTTTTTATATTTTGTTTACTAGGGTGGATCTCCATGCAGAGTTTGGCCTTATCAGTAAGGTGTGACTTTCTGGGGTGTCTATGAAATGCCCCATGTGATCAACAATCCTTCTTCACACAGTCTAGTCCAAACTTGAACATCTTCTGGCTCTGTGCAAATTCTGAAGTCCTTTAGCATATAGTTCCCATAGTGTTTAATTTTTAAAGACCTCATGGAGTTTTTCTTTTGTCATTTTAATGTCTCTATTCATGATGAAGCAACATTTGAACTCATCAATTTCCACCATGTAGTAACCTAGGACCAGGGTTCCTCCATTCACTGGCAAGCAAATGCCCAGAATTATCAAGAGAAAAAAAAGTCTCACTTTTCTATATCATGCTATTTTCCTTGGTGCTTTCAAATCTCCAACCACACCCTCAAACAAGACCTTTCTTCTACACAGCACTGCACCCTAAATTTCTGATTATGAGCCTTGTGGGGGTCCAGCAAGAGAATGAGAATCATAGTTTAAATAATGGGCATGCTTAAAAGTAATCTAGGTCTCCAGACTCCTCATTAGTATGGTACTGTCCCAGTGCGATCCAGTGGAAGGATGATTCAAGTCACATGTTAAATTTCCTAGCAGAAGCAGTAAAGAAATGAAACAAAGCAGGTGAAACTAATTTTAACAGTATATTTCATTTAGCAAATACATCTAGGACATCAATTCAAGACACTAGTTCTCAAAATACTGGTGGGTTATTTAACATGGCTTTTCATTCACAGGCAGTCTCTGAAGTGCAATGAGTTTCTGACACTCCCAGCACAAACTAGGTGGTCCCAGGAAACACTGCAGGTGCTGCATAGTGGCCTGTGGGTTCTACCAAACCTCAGACTGCAGGGGCTGTGGAGCACTGCATTGAACAAAGAGAGAGAAGCCAGCTAACAGATGACATGCCAGGAGGAAGCTTCATAGCACCTAATCTGAGCTGCCTGAGAAGTCAGCAACACAACAGTGAAAGGAGGAAAACCTTGCTGACCCTTGAAGTCTCCATCCTACCCCATGAGTACTAGGCAGCAGAAAAGTCAGCAGAAGCCACCAACACAGCTCAAAGCCCTCTCTCTGGATGCTTGGATTAATTCACTTGTATTTATTTGGCTTTTATAAACAAAAGTCAGACTTAATGCATTCCATTCATCATGAGGAAAGGGCAGTCATCCTAAGGGGATCTGTCAAACAGACGCTCTTTCTGTAAATAAATAAAAAGTTGACTGTGCAGAAAAGGAAAATTACACTGAACTGGAATCTGGGATTTTTTTTCCCCTTTCATATCCATAAGCCAAAATATTGCTAAAGCTTTTTATAAACAAAGATAATGAGTTGTATAATTTATGTAAATTAACTAATGTTGCTGCATTTTCAAGAAGTAACATAAACTGCATTATTTATTTGACGTTACTTTTGGAGTTAAAAAAATAGTTATAATGGGATATTATACCTAACAGGTTTCTACCATTGTTTTCTTATTAGGATTTGTGGTTTTGAATATAAAACACACACTCGCTGAATGCACCACAGGTGTGGCATTATTTTTTCTGTATGAAAATGAGAATGAGCTTCTCAAAGGAGAGTATCAGGCTCCTGACCACAGCTTCCATGCCTGCAGGAAACAGTACATGGCACATGTGCCTGCCGTAGTCTGCTGACATGAGGTATTTTCAGCTAGTGTAGGGTGTAAGTTGATCAGCAGCCCACAGGATACAATAATGTTACCCTCACCCATCTTCATGACTCAAAGAATGATTCCTGACCAGCAGCAGTAGCACCTGGAAACTTGTTCCAAATGCTGAATCTTAGGTCCCACTCAGTCAACTGAAGCAGAATCCCCACAGGGACTGAACATACAGTGATTTTGGAGAAACAATAATCAGCATTATTTGCAGTGAAGACCCAACCCTTCCTGGTCCCCTTCTGCAGGAGACAGAATCACACAGAGGATTCCGAAGAGCTGTGTCTCCCCAAGTCTATTTCTGGATCACAGCATCAATCCCTATTCCCCTGCACATAGAGCATATATTAAAATGAGCAATATATGCACACACCACACTCTGCAATTCTTAATACTATCATATTATGTGCATTAAAAATGCAGGAAAGGATAATTAAGCAAAATAAATTAAACAAGGATCTTGAAATATACATTCTGAAATTCTTCTGCTAACATCTGTTAACTACTGTCATGCTCACTATATCCTTTTCTGATACATGCACAAAACATGCCAAATAGCAAATGTCAATAGTTCTAATTTGCAACCCTATTTACCAAACCCTATTTAGCCAAAGATAGCCTTAAGGTAGAGAAAGGAATGCTATTGAAAAGCCATTGATCTTTAGGAAGATCTTCTTGTTTGAGAAGGGGGGGGGATGTATGAGGAGGGAATCCCCTGTCTTCTCTACCTCTGCTAAAGTTCCAAGACATATTCATTCAATACCAGAGGTGAGGATAAGCAAAAGAAAAGTATCTCATACCAAAAAAAAGAACAGAGGGTAATTTACTAAATTTATTTCATCTCATCTCCCTTAATCATGTAAAAGCAAAACCCCCCAAAATGTTCTGCATTCTGGTTTGTGTCCAACACAATGTGCAAACTAATTGAGTGTAAGAAAGGCATTGCTTTGCATTATATCAGTTAAAGTAAGTGTAACAATTGCTCTTCCTACCCCGAAGCTCTGTTTCATTTCTGTTTTTGTTATAACTCAGTCCATTCACAATATGTCATTGCAAACACTATTTGCAGAAGAAAGTATAAAAAGCAGATTCTTTATTTCTTAGTGCATTTATTTTCATTTCCCTTCCGCAAGGTCTCTACATTTATACCATGCTTCCATCTGGAGGGCTTAAAAAAGTTATAAACGAAGTTACTATACATAATGAGGCACATGCTCATCTGGTATTTAGCCCAAGAGTTTTATTACCAGGTGTTGCAATGTGGGGGTGGGGGGTAGGGCCAAAATACTATGCTGCAACTCATTTCCAAACATTTTCCATCAGGTCTAAAAGTGTCCATTAATTGGGGAGGGGAGTTACATCAATGAGGATTACTTAAAGACCTCCCCCAGGAAAAGGTAGGTATAGCTGACTCAGCAAGACACAGGCTGCAGGTACCCAAGCCCTTGTGGCTTGTACCCTGCACCTCACAAGTCATCAAGGAGACTCCTGCCCACTATAGAGCACCAGGAGCTCTTGTGGGAAAGATCTCCAGACATTCATTCAGTAACTTAGGAAATGAAAATCCCAGTCTCTCCTGCTCTCAGAGCTGGTGAGTAAGAAACAAACTAGGAAATGGAATGTTGCCCACATTGACAGTTCCCTTAGGGAGCTCTCCAAGTTCAGTGTAAAGGGAAAATGAACTCCATGAGAACAGAACAATCACAATGCAACCCCACCTTTATGGGCTGGGGGCCATAATGTAAGAATCAACAACTTCACAGAAATTAAAGATCAGCAGCAAAACTCACTTGCTCCTGGACTGATTGGTCCTCTGGAACACCAAGCACACTCTGTGAAAAATCACTGCTGAACAGCTCAATGTGTGCTCTTCAGGGAAATAGGAATGAATATAGCATTATGCTGACAATTAAGCCTAATTTTGTATGTAAGAATACATAACAAAATGAGAGCTTTTAGTAAAATGTCAGTGTTGGAGTGTCATGCCAAGGAAAAGGAGTTTTTGTTCATTCCTGTGGCACAAGAAAGAGTAAGGAGTCTGTCAAATGAGGAGTCTCAGACTGCCCAGTATGATTTCCCATGGTCTCCTACAGAAAAAAAAAATACAGTACTTAACCACTTGCCTAATATTTTGGGAAGAGAAAGAAGTCCTAGAGTATTTTGAAATTTGCATTATCAGACGATGATACTTTTGCAATGTCACTAGAAAGCATGTGGGTTTGTTATCTGTCACCTGGGAGCTCCACCTGTGATGTCTATCCTCAGTGGCAGTCCTATGCTGCCTTCTGCTGCAACTATACATCTTTCCTAGTCCAGTGTCATCTACCCCATTTACTGTGCTCTGTACAGATGCAACTCACCAGAAAAGCTTTATAGTCTTACTGGTTTCTTTGAGAATGGTTCAGGGCAACCTCTCACATCCTACACAAGCTAGTCACACTACTACCAGAGTTCTGAGATCCAACAGTCATTCAGAGCCTCCTCCAAGGCATAAACATATCTATTTGAAAGTTTCAAGCAAAAGGGAATCTCTGCTGGTCTCCATCAGCAAGGCAGGTGCTGAAATACATAGACCTCAGCAGAGCTTTTTAGCTTGAAGAGTTAAAAGTGGGAACATAAAGACACAGAGATTAAAAGACTCACTAACACTAGACTCTAACCAAGGGATAAAACTACATCATCCATGAATAAAGGATGTAAGAAGCTAAAAGGAGGGGGGTTAGAGATACCCACAGTCACTTGCTTAGAATTTATGTTTCCATAAGTGAGACATTAGGATTCTCGTATGGAAAAGAAATTACTGGTACACATGTTCCCTGAGGAAGGCTTCTCAAGAGGTCCATTTCAGATTTAATAATAATTCATATTCTTCCTTTTGAAATGGCAGGCCAAGTCTGATTTCCTTATTACAGTCACCGATCCATGAATCATTAAGCTGCAAAACAGCAGAAGTTCAGTTTATCACATACCACCGAGAATATTTAATAAAATAAATTCTAAATAATCAATTCTGGGTAGAGTCAATATCACATAGACTTTTGTAATAAATGTCTGCACTCCCATCCATCATAAAACTTGTATGTAAATTGTGGCAAGGAAGTCTCACATGCTGTCATGTAAATACTTAAACATGGACAAATAGCATCTGCCACCTCCCTGTGGTCTCCATTTCGGGGTTGACACTGTTAGAGTGAACACGTCCAAGCTGCTTTCAAAGCCCTTCAAGGCTAAAATGCAGGTAGCTCAGTCATTCTCTCTTCTCTAAGATCCTAATTCCTTAACCCAACTGGTGTAAGCCAGGTCACTAGTCATTGACTCAAATGTCTCCCAGCACAGAAGGACAAGGCATGTCAATAGGATTTGTCTTGTCCTCTTCTCACTGTCACAGAGCAATGCCACTGAGCAACAGAGAAGGGCTCACAGCAAAGTCTAGAACTTCCCAACTGCAACACATGTAACCTTGCCTTTTCAGACTGAAGACAAAGAAGCCTCCACCACATGGACCTAAGGCCACTGAAAGTGAGAGAAAAGAGAGACCCTGACTCCATCTGAACAAGTGTGGATAACAACACTGATGTGACCATTGACTTATTATGAGTAAAAATGCAAAGTTCCTTGTAGAACTCAAAGTGACTGTGAACACCGTCAGGCTGCAAACTGAGTCCTAGGACAGATCACAGATCAGATTTACATCCTAACAAGGATATGTGGCAAGTGACAGACAGACACACACACACACCAACACACACACACACACCAACACACATACACCAACACACACACACACACACACACACCAACACATACTCACAGATCTGGCCTCCTCCCAGATCTCCTGCTCTTTCTGAAACGTGCTGCCATAGAATAGGGGTCCACAAATGCCATTCACAGTGCCATTTTTATCCATAGCCCATTCTAAAGTAAATACCACTTTATTGGAATGGTGTCTTTAACTATGGTTTGTTTTTATATCTCAACAGACGAAATAGAAGTCATTTGATTCATAAACCCTAAGGTATTTGCTGTTGGTTCATTACAGAAGTCCAACTTATCATTCATTCATTCATTAGAACATGAGTATTGGGCACCAAATGTATAGAGTCCCTGTGGAGTGGAAATGAGTAATACAAGGACTTGATGATTCTCACAGGTAAGAGTTGCTACAAAACCAGTCTATCCATTTCCAGGTAGGGCACTTTGCTTACATTCTTCTCTCTCTCTTACTACCAGGGGAATAATCCTGAATGATGAGCTCAAATCTCATAAGCAAATTTTTTTAATTGACCTGGGTGTTTAGATATGAATTGCCAGGCCAAGTTGTAAATTTTTTTTATGACCTTGGTTTTCTCAAAGACTGTGAGATAAAAAAATAAAATAAAATCTATCTTCCATGGATTGAGGATGCAGGAAGAGCCTTCCAAGTGGCAAAAGGATGGCTTCTGTAAGTTCTTTAAAGATGGGTCATGCATGTACCTGTGGCCCACATGGGATCCTGCTAGAAGGTAAAACTTGATTTGGAAAATCTGGTTTGGAAGATTTGGGCAGAGTCTCTAGTGATACTGAGACTTCTGACCTGGGGCCATACCTTGGTGGCAAGTAGTAATCTGACTACTGGTATATCTGTGTTAGTCTCAGGTCTTAGGTGAGTGAGATATGAGTGCTTAGCAGCAGATAGTAAAGGCAAACCCTGAAGGACACACTACACTACTAGATGTTGGGATTTACAAGTCTAAAAGAAATAGGAAAGTAATTTTGGGTGTCCAGAGGAAAAGCCCAGGCACCTGACAGATGCTCTTTCATAAAATCACCTGTTTTTCATCTATAGTTCTATTCTGGGGTTAATGGAGAGTAAGTGAAAGGAAGTGCAGCAGCCAGCAACCCAAACAAACACAGAAGAAAGCTGCCAGTGCCAAAATGAAGTTCTCCCTGGGCAGCAATGTGAAGACTGATTCCCTGCTTTCATTGATTTCTGTCCATTCTCTCCTCTCCTACAGGGAGCACAAGAGCCCTTCCCGCTTCTTTGCATGGGGTGAATGCTTGTTGCTGCACTATGGGAAGCAGACAAGCAGAATTAGCTGGGCTTATAAGCATTCCTCTCCCTTCTATTAGGGGCAACCAATAGCAACTAAATGAGTCTCATGACTTTTCTAAGACAAGGCTAGAAATCTGATCCATGAATGAGGAAGGAACAGCCCAGAGAACAGGAGCTACAGCTTCCAATGACAGGAATCAATTTCCCCAACAAAGTGAGGGAGTGAAAAGATACATAAAGGATTAGTAGGTGAGAAAGGTATCTAGGTCTAAGTAGAAACTATTTCATTAAGAACTTTATGGTTGTCTTTTTGGGTCTACTTGCTTGCTTCATTTATTGACTCACTGCAAACTATTGTGCACTTTTGCTTTCAGTTATATACTCAGCCCTAATTTACGGATACATGTGTATGCATATGCCCTACATCATGGGCCCTGGTCTATATCTAGGTATTGGGGCTTTGTTAGGAAGTGAAACAGCCGAAATGGAATTAGAAAATCCTATGAGAAAGGAAAGGTCATCCTCCGAATGGAGGCTGGATAACATACTCTACCTACCACCCGAGGAAGATGGGTCCTGAAATTGGGGCAGCTTGGAACGTTCCTACTCATGACCACAGAATGTGAGCTCAGACCCACAGGGATGCAGAGATTACATAGGCTCCTAAGCTGAATATGAGGCCAAGATCAAATCAATGGGGTCTACAGTCAATAATATTTATATGCCTTTCCCATATTTGGGAGCTACTCTCTTTCCTGATCCAGCTTTCTAGCCCTGTTTCCAGCCATGACTCATCTCCCCAGATAATAACTTGGGTGTACCTGCATATCAGAGGTCAGGCTCAGGAAAAAATTAGTATGCTCATGGACCCTTTGGAATATAACTAAAATAGGCCTACTAGCTATCTTCAAAAGAGATCCCAAATCTTTATATTATCGTCCAAAATATTCCAGCCTTTAGGTTCATGATTAGTCAACAATTTGTTTGGCTTTATATGTTAACTCTTCTTCTTTCAGTCAACAGGTTCCAGATGCTAACATGATGCCAACCAGACTTCTCTGGGCAGACGACCCCACCAATGTGTCCTAGAGCCCCGGTTTCCCAGAGCCCTGCCCCACTAGGAAAAGAGAGAGACATGCTGGGAGTATGGATCAACCTGTCAACACCCATATTCAGCTAGGAAGCAATTACAGAAGCCAGACCTTCCAACTTTTGCACCCCATAATGACCCTGGGTCCATACTCCCAGAGGGAGAAAGAATAGAAAGAATAGGAAAGCTATCAAGGGAGGGGATGGAATATGGAGTTCTGGTGATGGGAATTGTGTGGAGTTGTACTCTTCCTACATAGGCCTATGGTTGTAGTGTTTTCTTTTCATAAATAAAAATTTAAAAAGAAAGATTAGTATTTTACTACTTTTGTCAAGTGAATGTCAGAGATATTCTTTACTGAATATAAACAAACATCTCTAGTCACTTACCAAAGGGGTATAGGGTAAGAATATATAGAATGTTCCTAAAAGTTATCCCGTTTCTGGATGAAGCAATAAAGTACACTTAACATAATCAAGGCCATGTGGCATGGGTGACATCTAATTTCACATCTGCTACATATTGGTACCCAGATCAAGGAATGCCCTCAGTGAATTTTGATAGTGGCATTCAAGTTTCCACTGTAGTCAAATATATTAAAATTCCCATCCAAGTCCTCCCTGACTAATCTACAGTGATGTTAGGGGAGCATTATGACAATAATTAAAATCACGTTCAGCATACCAAATTGATATTCTGCCACATTACCTTCAATAGGGTATTTCTAGCTCAGTAAGACTCAGATCAAGTTTTAAAGGGAGAAATGCAAAGTATTTTTCATATTGTAATCTACCAGATACCTCATAAAGGCAAAAACTAGAAGCACATTTCTTCTTGGTTTATCTTTATTGACAAGGGCTTCTGTAAACACCACCAACAAAGTCCAAAGTTCCTCAGGCTGGTGGCCCCTAGAGTCACCAAGACTAGGCTTTCAGAAGGTTATACTCAAGCGTTGATATTTTAAAAGCAATAGGACTTATTCTGCAATAAGATAGGGTCCCTGTGCTGGGGACACAGCATAATGACTATGCAAAACTCATGTCTGAGTCTCTCAGGGCCCCCATAAACCAAACCTGAGCAGTGCTCTGATCTTTCTCTCTGTCTTTCTCTCTCTCATTAAAAAAAAATATTTTTTTTTTTAAAAAGAAGATATGATTCCCCAGGCCCAACTGTACATTCATTCACTAGCAAACTGCTGTGTGACTTGTCCTTAGCTACAACCCAGAAACCATTTTTATTGTTTCCAAATTGATTTGGTGTCTAGAGAACAACCGACTCGATCCCCAGTGTCTTTAATGAGACTGGTTAGTCTTCAAACAGCCACATCTGTGTGCAAAAGCTTATAGACAATTTCTCTGAAGGTCAGAGGGTTGTCAGAAAAAGATACAGGAAAAAAAAGAAAAAAAAAAGAAAAAGAAAAAGATACAGGATACTCAGTCAAAGATGAGATTCCATAAGACAAATCATATAGCATCCGAGCACAAATGTTGTATTGGATGTTTTATTTATCTTAAATTCAAATTTATCTAGCATCCTCTCTCTCTCTCTCTCTCTCTCTCTCTCTCTCTCTCTCTCTCATACTAAATCTGGCAACCTGAAATAGGAACACACAACTCCACTCCCATCACTGGAAGCTTGAAGCTATGGCTTCAGGACAAATGGAAATGACAGTTCATGTGGGAGTCAGTAACACAACTTGTCACCCCTAAGTGAAAGCTGACATGGAAATGTAAAAGCTACTGAAAATCAGGGACAAAATCCCAGCTGTGGAGTGATGGCAGGTCACTCAGGGTTTTTACATTGCTAGATGATGAGCTCCCAATCAGGGAGGTGGATAGAAATAGGCATCCTTATCTTTTCTTGTAGCCCCTGGGTGACCCGTGGGAACTGGATTATAGGCTGGAGGAAGAGGTGGAGAGAGAATTTTTCCCACATTGGTTAGTTGAGATTAGAAGGAAGGGAGACCCATGATTAGTCAACAACTTGTTTGGCTTTATATGTTAACTCTTCTTTCAGCCAACAGGTTCCATATGCTACCATGATGCCAACCAGACTTCCCTGGGCAGAGAGCCTCACCAATGTGTCCTGGAGCCCCACTTCCCCAGAGCTCTACCCCACTAAGGAAAGAGAGAGAGACAGGCTGGGAGTATGGATCGACCTGTCAACACCCATGTTCAGCAGGGAAGCAATTATAGAAGCCAGACCGTCCACCTTCTGCACCCCATAATGCCCCTTGGTCCATGCTCCCAGAGGGATAAAGAATAGGAAAGCTATTAGGGGAGGGGATGGGATATGGAGTTCTGGTGGTGGGAATTGTGTGGAGTTGTACCCCTCTTATCCTGTGGTTTTGTTGTTAGTATTTCCTTTTTATAAGTTAAAAAAAAAGATTGAATTAAAAAAATAAACTGTTAAAAATAAACAGACAAATAAATAAGGAAGGAAGGAAGATCTACCACTTCTGTCAGCAACTTTCCCTACCCTTGTTCTGACTTAAACCCATGCCTGATAGTGCATACAGTTATATTTTAAACCTTCTATTCCCGTAACCCTGTGGACTAAGAATGTACCTGCTGGGGGGGTGGTGGTTTAGAAATCAATATGGTCTAGTGATGGAGCCAGACCAACCTTGTAATGGTACTTTTCATATGAAGTCTCTGAAATGCCCCATGTAGGTGACATTCCTAGCATGGCAGAGACCTAGGTGGTTCCCAGCCAGTTAGATATCCTTGGATACATCTGCTAACCACCTGATTACATCCTCTACAAAAACGGGGTATGTACAAAAAAAGGGGGATGTTGACAAGTGATGGAATGAGATGATATACCTACAATGATAAGCACAGGATGAGGCACCCAATAATTTTTTTTTTTTAGGCAACTGATGCTTCTGTTAATTGACAGTGACCTTAGAAGATAAAGCTTTAAGAAAAATCAGAAACTCTGCATGGGTCAGTCTTCTATGAGCTCATTGGAATGGGAGCAAGGAGGGGTGATGTGGCTACTTCCAAATGTAGCTACCTTAATGTTATGTATTAGTTAAAATTTTAATTACATGAATTGGGTGAAGATATGTCACTAGAGATGCTAAGTAATTAGAAAATTAAGGAAAGACTATGGATTTGAGTACCTGAATTGATTCTATCAAAACACATCCAGGTAGTGTCCTGCAAGGCAAACCAGACAGAGCAGAAAATAGCACAGCAATCAATGCTCAACACCATCAGCAGTATTTGAAACCCAGGACTTGGGTTCATATCCCAGATGTGTGACCAGTTAGGATAAAAATATCTACACAATTAAATTGAGGGTTGGAGGGAAGCTCAGATAAGGGAGGAGCCCAGAATGGTAGGTCTTATTACTCAAAGCTAGGACCTTAGGCCATTAATCTAGACATTGTTCTCATCACATTTAAATGCCCTGTGTCATATTGCTCTGTGTTTTTCAAATATGTGTTGTATCATCCTTGCCTCTTTCCTATGACTAATAGGTTATCTAGTACTGAGGTACCAGGAATATGCTTTCTAGCATCTAGCAACTATTAGAGCACCAGTAGGTGTTTATGAAGCTGAACTGAATTAACAAAATCTAAGAGAACACCCATTAAGAAACCTTCAGGGTTGGGGTGGGTGGTGGTGCATCCGATAGAGTTCACATGTAACCATGAGCAAGAATGTAAGTTGAAGTCCCCAGTCTTCACCTGCAGAGGGAAGCTGCAGAAGAGGTGAAACAGTCTTTAGGTGTCTCTATCTCTCTTTCTCACTTTATAATTCCTTCTTACTTATCAATTTCTTTCTGTCCTCAAATTAAAATAAGGAAAGAATGGTCACTGAGAGCAGTGGATTCTGAGCCCTGGTGGCACAGATAAAGTGCAGAAGTTTCTATGTACAAAGACAGAAACCCTGATGCCTACCTGCAGAAGGGAACCTTCATAAGTGGTGAAGAAGTATTGCAGCTCTCTCTCTCTCTCTCTCTCTCTCTCTCTCTCTCTCTCTCTCTCTCATAATCCCAGATATTAAATGGAGCCAGCAAAGAGAACTTCATGAATGGTGGAATAGTGCTTTGTATTTTCTCTGTAGATATACAGACAGACAGATGGATATCACCTCTTCATTAAAACAAGTCAGAAAAAAATATTAACCTGAGTGGTAGTCACAGTGCAAAAACAAGTTCTGAATGAGGAATACTGTGCAGTATAGACTGATGAGTACAAGTGAGAAGAGAGTAAAATAATGCATCCATAGACCAAAGCCACAAAATCATTTGTGAGAAGTTAAAAAAAAAAAAAAGCATGTGGGGGTCTAGTGATGACTCACCTTGTTTTGGGACCTCATGGTGACCCACCTGCTAGAGCATACACATTACTATATATTATTATATGTAAGGACCTGGGTTTAAGTCTCTGCTCCCTATCTGCAGAGGGGAGGCTTCATGAGCAGTGAAGCAGTGCTGCAGCTGTCTCTCTTATCTCTCCTTCTCTTTCTCCCTTTCTATTTCTCTTTCCCTCTCAACCTAGCAAGAAAAAACATGTAGGGATAGGCAGTGGCACACCTGGTTTAATGTACATACTACCATGTGCAAGGATACAGATATAAGCCTCCTTTCCCCACTTGCTGGGAGAAAGATCAGATGGAGTAAAGCAGTGCTGCAGGTGTTTGTTTTTCTCTCTACTTCTCTCCCTTATTCCTCTGAAATTTTCTCTTTCTCTATCCAATATGACAAAAAATAAATTTAAATAAGAAAAAAGGATACTATGGGAATGATGGAGTCATACAAGCACCAAGCCTCAGTGGTAACCATTCTGATTTTTTTTTTTTTAACACAGTGGGTAACACAGGCTTCTCTGCTCCTCCACACAGTTCTGGCTCTCAGCTGTTTCTTTATGTAATTCACTTCTCACTTGCTCTTGGCTTATTCATCTCTGATTTCCCATACCTGATTTGTGCACCATACATGTTTGTGACTAGATGCTTTAAATATTTTCCATCATCTGCAAGCAAAGTACCTATTTATCTTGTGGCCGCGAGCAGAGCAGGAATGATCTGGCTTTGCCACAAGGCAGACAGTTATTTCATGCCCTGTTAATTCCTAATTCAGTAACTACAATATAATTCCTGCTTTGAAAAGAGGTGCTTTTCCCCCTTTTTTAATATGTGACCTAAGTGTCCAAATAAACAACATCACTTCTAATGAGGCCGAGTCCACACATATCACCTTGTTAGGGTTGCTGCTGTTCTCCATGGGCTTCTGGCTCTCGGGCAGGGAGTGGAGAAGTTAAAGCAGTTATTCACTATTTCAGGCAGCAGAGACAGGTCACCAAAACTGAACTGTCTCTACAATCAGAGAAGATGGCTGGTGGGCAAATGGTCCCAGCCAGGGGCTAGAGGATTTCTGTCCACCTCAGACCAGTGTGGTGGGGAGGAATGTTTTTGTCTGGGCTTCTCACAATTGAACCAGCAGCTTCTATGCAGGGACAAGTAACTGCTTCCAAAGACAGGACATTGGAGGCAATACATGCCTTATGGTCAGAGCAGAGAAAGCCTTGTCCCTGGGAAGTGAACATTCGGTCCAGATTGGGCTGGGAGAGATACTAACACTTTGCGATTATGGCCACTTTATTTAAGTCACTTTATTATTTTTTATTTTATTATATTTTGATTTTTATTTATTTTTTATTATTTTATTATTTTTATTATTTTTTATTATTTTTCAGTCTATCAAAGTTCATTGAGATTTCCAAAGTCTACCTAGTTGTATTTAGCAACCACAAGTGCTGGGCTCCCCATGTTTGTCATTTTCATAAAGAACGAGCCAGCCTTAGCACTCTTCCTATGTGATTCTACTGTCAGAGTCTTCATCCCCCAGTGCCAGTGTTGTGTACTCATTCTGCATCAGTTTATGGTAGGATCTGGGGCAAGAAGAATCCTGTGTGAGGTTCAGTCATTTTGTGTGTGAAACGGGAATCATCATCATATGTACTTTGCATGGATGTTTTGATCAGGATTGAATGAGAGTATATACCTGGTGTACAGAGCATTTGCAGGCTCACCATTGCCACTATGCTAAGTGTGTGACTCTCATCTGAGTGAGAACTCAGCACTGAACAAGGGGACCTAGAGGAGACCTCAAGAGTTGGTTTGGCAGGCTGGGGATATGGATTGACCTGCCCACATCCATATCCAGCGGAGAAACAATTACAGAAGCCAGATCTTCTGCCTTCTGCATTCCATAAAGCATTTTGGCCCATACTCTCAGAGAGGGATAAAGACTAGGAAGCTTCCTGGAGCTCCAGTGGTGCAATCTTTTAACATGTGGTACTTACACAGGAAGCTTACAATGAAGGGGATGGAACCAGGAGTTCTGGTGGTGAGAACTGTGTAGAATTGTACCTGTTATCTTACAATCTTGTTAATCATTATTAAATCACTAATTTAAAAAAATGTTGCTTTGGGATGAACACCCAGTATTCTCAAAGTTGAGGCATAAAGACCACATAAGAGATAGCCCAGAGGGAGTCAGGCTATAGCGCAGCGAGTTAAGCGCAGGTGGCGCAAAGCACAAGGACCGGCATAAGGATCATGGTTGGAGCCCCCGGCTCCCCACCTGCAGGGGAGTCGCTTCATAGGCGGTGAAGCAGGTCTGCAGGTGTCTATCTTTCTCTCCTCCTCTCTGTCTTCCCCTCCTCTCTCCATTTCTCTCTGTCCTATCCAACAACGACAACAACAATAATAACTACAACAATAAAACAACAAGGGCAACAAAAGGGAATAAATAAATAAAATAAATATTAAAAAAAAAGAGAGATAGCCCAGAACAATTCTGAAAACAGAGAAATGGAGCTGCTTTGGCTCTGGCTCTCAGCTCCCAACAATTGCCCCAACACCCCCTCCTCCAGATGCTCCACCCTGGTAGGACCTGGGGAGAGAACATCAGGCTTACATCTACATGGAGAGTGAGACTGACTTGCTGAGATTTCATCTCAGGAGGCGTTGACATCACAACCACCTTCTTTTTCCTCCCTGCCAACCCCTGTCATCCCTGGAAACCTTATCAAGCTTGCTTCTCCTTGGCTTACAGACAAGACAACTAATCATGGACCTAACAGCTCGTCAACTTCAAAAGCAGCTGCCCCCATCCTGTGCCTGGCTAAGAAAATCAATATGCCTTTGTGTTGCTGTGTGTACTCTGCCCCCCCCCGCCACCCCCCCTGCCTCTGAGAACAAAAGACTCTAGACTGCTGAGCAGTTCCAGGAACAGGCCTGGAAGTTTTCCTGGCCTGAGGGAAGGCTTATAGCAAGTGATATGTTAAATGGTAGATTCAAATATCTTTATCATGCCCTTGAACTGAGAAAGTCAGTTCAGGTGGTAGAAAATCACAGCTCTAATCCCCAGACAGTTCTGTCTGCCTTACTCACTGTGAGGGCCACTGGCTGGTGCCATGCTGAGCATGATGTTGGTAGGGAACCAATGAGAACTACCTGATTAAAACCACTGAAGGAGAAAGTCAAGTTCAAGCTTAGAACCCACTGCTTCCCTTGAGATGCACATGCCATGACTACCCCCATTGCAATTCCCCAGTGAAAAGAACCACCTTCCCACTGTCCCTTGCAGGGCCACTGGAGTTCCCAACCACCAGTTCATTTGGGAAAAAATGCAGGAGAGAGAAACACCATTGGGAAGTAGGACTGGCATTCCCAGAGAAGTCTTTCTTTGGGGGCTGTTTATAAATCATAGTCAGGATAATCAGTTCACTAAAGATTTCCCTTAGCAAGAGAATGTGTTGGTCCCCACAATCAATTAAGAAAAATTGAAGTCCAGATTGAATGGGTGTCATTATCCATCCATTCATCCATCAGTATCTAAAATAAGGTGAGAGAAACAGTAATTGTCATTGCTGGAGGTGGGAGAGGGGTGGAACATACACTAAGGAGAATTTAGCAATGTTTAGTAGGAACGAAAGCATTCACACTTGTATCTTAGCTTTAGGTCTAGATTGCATAAGTATACAAATGAAAGTGTATACAGATGTTTACATGTTGAGAAACTTAAGGGAACCTAAAAGTCCCTGGATTAGAGAAAGGCTTAGGTGTTTATAAAACTATAGCCCCATAGGGACAAGGCTACCTGACTTGGCCCTCGAGGAATGAGATGACCTGACACTGATAGGCAAAAGATAATAACTCTCTCCTCTCTTACATTCCATTTTCAGCAACTGTTTTGCAGGGGCAGTGAATTTATTAAAATTGAAATTGCAAAGAACTGCAAACAGAAACTCACACTCCCCTCTCCCCTACTTTGTTTCTGCTTACTGTTTGCCTGCAGGGCAGCCTGTAGAGCTTAAGACCTGTTATAAGTACGAGATACACAGAAAACTTGTCATCATCAAGAGATCAGAGGACCTGATGACCTCAAGGCCCTATCCTCTTTTTTTCTTGAAAACTATCTCCTGTTTGTCAAGAAAACAGACAAGCTAGAAGCTTCTCCAGGCCCTTTTTCTATTTTGTAAACATTTCCTGAAACAAAAGGACAGGAAGGTAAACCTGAGCATAGTTCCTGCCCACACTCCACTTGAGACTGCAATAAACCCTTCCCTGGATTCTTGCAGAAGCTGGTGTGGGGAGCTCCAGTGGTGCAATCAGTTAGTGTGCGGTACTTATAGAGAAGCTGGTGTGGTAGTGTTCGACTTGGCTCTTTTCTTTTCTTTTCTTTTCTTTTCTTTTTTCTTTTCTTTCTCTTCTTTCCTTTTTTCTTTTTTTCTTTTCTATTTTGTTAATAGGATAGAGAGAAATTGAAGGGGGAAGATAGAGGAAAAGAGTCAAACCTGCTTCACCAATCATGTACGTCCCCCCTGCAGGTAGGGAATGGGGGCTCTAACATGGTCCTTGAGCATGGTAATGTATGCACCCAACCAGCTGCATAACTGCCAAGCCCCATGTTTGACTTTCTAGTGAGTAGCAACCCCACATTTGGCTTCATTTATACTTCACTTATACAGTGGAACACTACAGAGTAGTCAAAAGGGATGAGAGGAACATATACATATCAGTAGCTGTAGCTCAGTCCACAATTTAGGAGAAAAGAGTAAATTATACAACATGGAAGCTACACACACAATCCTACCCAACATTACAGATTCAGCGTGTAGTCAATTTTATCTAGGAAACATCTCTGAACAAGCTGTCTAGCACATTCTGACCTCCTAGGACACTTGCCTAGAAGCTCAGACCTCTGCGCTCCTCAGTCATGTTAATGACCTCTAAGTATTAACACAATTTTCCCCTCAAGGAGACAGTGAGTTCATGGGCCTGACAATGTGATGATTATTTTTTCTGCAGAGATGGCAGGGCCCTGAATGGAACAGAGCCATGGTCAGTGTCAAGTTCAATGGGAAAACTCCCCAGCACAGTGGAAGAAATTGCCATAATGGGGCCTACTCTCCAAGGAACCCTTTGTTTTGTGGCCAACACTCTTCCAGCTTGCCTCTCACTCCTCCTGCTCCAATGCACTTCCATCCAGACAATGGAAAGTCAGGGAAAAACCTCCAATTTCCATATTCCCTTCCTCTACATTATGGGATCCAGACTGCTCTGGACATGCACCTACACAGTACATGGCAATAGAAGAGTCACAAATAACTGCAAATATAAACATGGCCTAAAAATAACCATAAATCATCCTGAGTCCATCCAGTGACAATTCTAATTTATAACACAAGGAGAGAGAATGAATACAGCGGCTGCTTTTTTCCTCTGGAATCCTGAGCTGCTGTTGGGAAAGCATTTCATCCTGCTGTTACTCACCACCAGAAGTTCCTTATTTGCATATTCTAAAAATTGAAAGGTAACAGGGGCCTTCAGTCACCAGGGATGTTTGCTGTGGTTTGGGAATGAATTTCTATAGACCCAATTTGTCCTACCTTGAGTGAATAACCCTCTCATCTTGCCACCCCCACCCCATCACCTCTTACCCCCACTTCTCATTCTTTTTACACATCCTTCCCTAAAAGGATCAAGTTCTCCGTCCTCAGGACTAATGTATTTGGACAAGTAGAGATCACAGTCCTGGAGTAGGGTGTGGAACAATAAATTTGGACCACCTGTATTCAGATGCTCTATTCAGTCATTTAGGGCATGATCTGCAAACTCTGAATACAGGAGAAGATGGGGAAGCAGACCATCCCCTATCAAGGCTTTTCATTGTTCCTCATCATAAAACATTGTCATCAAGGGTTTAAAAAAACTCACAGAAGTATACAACTAAAGCCATCACTCTCTGTGGGATAATATAATAAAAGACATTTATGCTATTTTTAACATCCATAAGAGCACACAATTAACTTGAAAAAATGCAGGTGCATTTTACCACTGAAAAAATGGCAAAGTGCATCACTAAGAGCACGAGTGTATGTGTGCGCGTGTGGATGGGGGGTGTCTTCAACTCAAATGTGTTCACAAGCCCAGCACCACAGCACCACAGCACCACAGCACCCAACACACACACACACACACACACACACACACACACACACACACACACACACACACACACACATACACACCGCTCTCTAGGTAGCTTCTCTGACCCATTTGAAACACCCAGTGAATCACATGTCAGCATTCTCAGCTCCTGACCTCAGTCAGCACCTGACATTCTCCTGGGAAAGATCAGCAATAAGTGCCCAAAAGGATCAGCAATAGATGCTGAAAATTGGGCGCCCACTCCATAGCAAGACAAGAATACACCCTGATTGTAGTCTTTCCCTTTGCCACTATGACAAATGAGCCAAATCCTCAAACGAATGAGAGGAACCAGGACAATGTCTCCACAGCTTCCCCAGGTGAGAGCCCACTTCCCTTGAGGACCTAAACAAAAGTTTATGGAAAATCCCAAAGCATTTTTCTGCAGTATCCAGCTTACCCAGCCTAACAAGAATCCCACAGGATGTGATCCCCTTTAATTCTCTTTGCCCCTGCAAGCTCCCTGAAGTTGAAACACTCAGAGGGGGATGGGAGAGTTTGCCAGCTGAGGATGGGGAGGTGGTTCTGGATGGTGGCTGCTATGGTCCCTCTACACAGAGGCAGGTCAGAGCCATGTAGAGACAGGGGTTCCAAGCACAGCTTGGTCTTCCCTGGCAGCTGCAAATTCTCCTGCCCCTGGAGGCTCCTCCTGATACATTCAACTCATAATTCCTCAGACCCTTGCACATCCCCATCAGACACCAATGGTTCCTGAGAAATAGGAGCAGCTTAATCAAATGTGGTTTCCCAGAAAACTGGAATGGGGATGCTAGGATTCAAAGACAGGAAAGTAATTAAAAAAAAGAAAGAAAGAAAGAAACATGACAGGGTTTTGGAAAATAAAAATATTTTCTGACAGGGGTGACCAGTATCAGATAACTGTAAAGAAATTCCATCCTCTGTGACATCTTGGAAATGACATTTGTGGACAGGTTTTATGACTCTTTACCTCCACTCCCTGGACCTTCAGCTTCATGTGGTCCTCTCGGGTAGTTTTCCCATCTTTCCTCTTTTTCCAGCAATATCCATCTTTCCTGTATTTCACTTTCTTCCTGTTGTAGAGGATCATTGAGCCATTCTGTGGTCTGGAAACAACAAATGGTTAAGTTACCAGGAGAAGCAAACAGAAGAAAAATTTATGAAGAAAGATAGTGTCGACCAGTAAAAGTCTCAACAGAGAAAGCAATATTCCACATTTGCTGGAACATAATTTTTCACCTTTTATTGCAGCTCCCTGGATTAACCATGTTTTATGGCCAGCCAAAATTTGCTTGCAGATTTGGTACCTAATGAATTAAATGTGTCAATGATGGGTTTAAAAAGCATCCCCTTAGTAATATCCACTATCTAATCAGGATATATGATGTGGGGATCTGAGCTTAGCATGGAAAAGTAGGGAAAGAAAAAAAAACAGAGAAAACATCAAAAGAGGAGCTGGGGGTGTCATGGCAGCCTGCAATATCTTATCTCTTGTAGGAAGATTTTTCTACAGATCTTTTAATCCATCACCCAGCATTAGGAAATAAATAAGTTGAACACAGACACTAGATGACTATGTTAAGAACAAACCAATGGAAAAGCTGGTCGCTGAGACCAAATGTCTCTGATTCACTGCCTGTATTTAGATGCCTGCTAGATATGAAAGCACATCTACAGCCCTTCTTTTCACGCAAACTAAGTACCTGATTCTTTCCTATTTGGAGTTCAGCTGTCAAAGCTCTCAGAGAATGCTAGGTAAATTTGTCTCTGTATGCTCAACCCCTGTACATTAGAAGGAGATGTCTGCTTATAAAAGGCTCAGAAGGGGATGGTCATATTTGCACCATTTGAAAAGAAGCTGGAATTTTTCTAGAAATCCTACCTTAAGCACAGAGTAAAGAGTGTGCTTCTCTATGCTGCCATCCATCCCTTCAGAGGCCCCTTGTACATACTCTGGTTCAGAAACACCAAGGACAGAAGGCAAGTGCTTACTGAACTACTTCCAGAAGCAAATTTCAACAAGCATGGGTAGATTTAGCCTTCAAGAAAGACCCCCCCCCTTGATAGGCCCCCAGAACTCTCAGCACAGAAAAAAGCATTGGCAGGTGAGTCTGTGCAGAGATAGCATAAGTATTCTGTCTAATACCCAGCCAAGGGGTGAGCTCATCACATAACCAAGACAAAAGAGAGAGCTGCTCCTGCTTCCTTCCTCTACCTTCTCCTCACCCCCTCCCCTTCTTCTTGCTTCTTCTCCTGTGTGTGGCACTAGGACCTCTCACGTGACCGATTTTATCATTTTCAGGTCAACTTTTCCATGTCTGTTTTATTCCAGATAGAGAGAAACAGGAAAGACAGAGAGGCATCACAACACCAGAATTTTTCCCAGTACTGTGGCACTCCAATGTAGTGCTGAGGCTCAGGCTCAAGTCATGTTCATGGAAAGGCACACACTCTACCTGGTGAAATTTCCTCTGATCCTAAAATGACTTCTTCTAAAGTAACATGATATATATTTTTCTGTGACAGCAGAGGTGAGAAAGTAAACCAGCTGTCCTGTCCCAGGACAAGAGCACCCATTTTAATCTTTTCTCAGTATAAATACTGGCTACTAATTTCTTTCTATTCCATTGTCTGTAGGAGATTTAAAAATCATGCCAGGGTGACAGCAGTTAACTGTAGTCTTTCCCCACCCCCACCCACCTCTCCTCACACACACACCATGTCATCCAGCTGCAAGGTTTTGACTATACAGCCATTCCTTTGGAAATTATAGACTTTCAACAGTGGCTCGCAACACTTCATTGTTTTCTGATCATTGTGCAATTGGTTTGTGTTGGTTTCCTCCCTAAATCTGTTCTGACTAAAACAATCAGGAAATAGCTCCACATACTTGTCACAATGCTGTCACCTGACAGTGTCTGCCTGACACTTGTAAGGAATTCAGCATTGAAACCTTATGGTCCTCATCTATTTGTAAGTTGGTGCCTTCTACTTTCCATTTCAGCCTGGTCTCATACCTGACCTTCAGTGACCTCTGACCTCATTACAAGATTTGTTAAAGGACTCCAAGGTTCAAGTGCTACACTTAGAACTATTGTAAAGAATAAGCAAAGGTTTTCCTCTAAGTATTTGATTGTTTCTGGTCTGACATCTAGGTCTTTGATCCATTTGGAGTTGATTTTTGTTTCTGGTGAGATAAAGTGGTTCAATTTCATTCTTCTGCATGTTACAACCCAGTTTTCCCAGCATCATTTATTGAAGAGAGCCTCCTTCTTCCATTTAATCCTTTGAGCCCCCTTATCAAAGATTAGATGTCCATAGGTGTGGGGATTTATTTCTGGGCTTTCAATTCTGTTCCACTGGTCAGTGTGCCTATTTTTGTTCCAGTACCAGGCTGTTTTGATGATGATGGTTTTATAATATAGTTTAAGGTCTGGGAGTGTGATGCCTCCATTTCTGTTTCTTTTCCTCAAGATGGTTTTGGCAATTCTAGGTGTTTTCAGGTTCCAGATAAATGATTGTAGTGTTTGTTCTATTCTCTTAAAGAAGCTTGGTGGAACTTTGATGGGTATTGCATTAAATTTGTATATGGCTCTGGGGAGAATATTCATTTTGATGATATTTATTCTTCCAATCCATAAGCATGGGCTGTCTTTCCATTTCTTGGTATCAGTTTCTATTTCCTTGAGTAGCAACTCATAGTTTTCAGTATACAAGTCTTTCACTTTGGTCAACTTGATTCCTAGGTATTTGATTGATTTTGCTGCAACAGTGAATGGGAGTGTTTTCTGGATGTCTTCTTCTTCAGATCTAGTGTTTGCATAAAGAAATGCCACTGATTTTTTGTACATTTATTTTTTAGCCTGATACCTTGCTATATTGCCTAATAACTTCCCGTAGTTTTCTGCTGGATTCTTTAGGTTTTTCTATGTATACTATCATATCATCTGCAAATAGTGAGAGTTTGACTTCTTCCCTTCCAATCTGTATTCCTTTGATTTCTTTCTCTTGCCTGATTGCTATGGCAAGAACTTCCAATACTATGTTGAAGAGTAACGGTGACAGTGGACAGCCCTGTCTAGTCCCCGATCTGAGGGGGAATGCTTTCAGCTTCTGTCCATTGAGTATGATGTTGGCTGTAGGTTTGCTATATATAGTCTCCACTATCTTGAGGAATTTCCCATCTATTCTCATTTTTTGTAGAGTTTTGAGCATGAATGGGTGTTGGATTTTGTCAAAGGCTTTCTCTGCATCTAATGAGATAATCATGTGGTTTTTGGCTTTGCTTTTATTGATGTAGTGAATGACATTGATTGACTTATGGATGTTGAACCAGCCTTGCATTCCTGGGATGAATCCCACTTGGTCGTGATGAACAATCTTTTTGATGTGTTGCTGTATCTGGTTGGCCCAGATCTTGTTTAATATTTTGACATCTATGTTCATCAGAGATATTGGTCTGTAGTTTTCCTTTTTTGTTCTGTCCCTATCAGCTTTTAGTATCAGGGTGATGTTGGCTTCATAGAAGGTGAAAGGGAGTATTCCTGTTTCTTCAATCTTATGGAAAAGCTTAAGAAGTATGGGTACTAACTGTTTCCTGAAAGTTTTGTAGACCCTGGGTCCATGCTCCCAGAGGGATAGAGAATGGGAAAGCTATCAGGGGAGGGGGTGGGATATGGAGATTGGGTGGTGGGAATTGTGTGGAGTTGTACCCCTCCTACCCTATGGTTTTGTTAATTAATCCTTTCTTAAATAAAAAAGAAAAAAAAGAATAAGCAAAGGAATGCACCTGGTCAAATAGATAGGAA
This sequence comes from Erinaceus europaeus, assembly GCF_950295315.1. Taxonomy (NCBI): domain Eukaryota; kingdom Metazoa; phylum Chordata; class Mammalia; order Eulipotyphla; family Erinaceidae; genus Erinaceus; species Erinaceus europaeus. The sequence goes on along the minus strand of NC_080172.1, from coordinate 42,753,839 downwards.
TATGCATTTATCTCAACTCCCCCCAATAGGAGTGAGGACACCCAAGAGACTGTAACTAAGATACCTCCTTGGTCCCAGAATGGTTATCAGTTAAAGAATATGTATTAATCCTACTCTTCATAAGCACATCTGTGATATGCTCCCTCCTATTTTCTTTTCTAAACATGCAGATGAGCCTCAGCAGTGTATTCAGACCAGATATCTCCAGATCATAGATGATATCACGCAGAAAAAATGAACTTCCAAAAAACTGTCACATTCATAGTCAAAATCAAACTTCACCCATCCAAAGAGATTCTTCTCCTTTGGAAGGCCCACCCTCTACATTCTGTAAATTTGATAGTCCCATCATCCCACAATTTTAGTAGGCCATAATCCCACAGGGAGCCAAAGCATCCAGCTTAAATGCCTTAATAAATGGAATCATCATTTTAACTTGCAATAATGAACAGCCTAATAGTGTTTAATCCTTTACTCTGATTTTATTAGAGTTTGCCTCTGCTCTGTGTAATGCAGGAGGGTCCCTCCACAGCTCACAGGTCCTAGGAATGGCAGAGGTCCCAGATGGCTGCCGGAGGGTCCACAACATGAAGAAGAGTCTGTGCTACCTGCTGTCCCAGAGTATAGTCAAGAACTGTTAGGAAGGAAATCTGAGAAAGAGGTATCCTAAGCAGGGAGTGAAGACAATAACAGTCACATGGACAATAGAGTAAAAATGGAATTCACACATGGATGAGATAAGTGACTCACCAAAATGCGTGAGTCCAAATTGGTCCCAGCAGGATTAGTTTATGGCTACTATGACTCCAGAACTTCTCCCAAGGCTTACACATTGTTTAGCACAGACACTGGAGCTAGTCTAGGTGTGAATTCCAATTTTACTCTATTGTCCATGTGACTGTTATTGTCTTCACTCCCTGCTTAGGATACCCTTGGTTGTCCTACATGCTCTTCAAGAGCTTGAAATGTGGTTGCCCAGCATATTTTCATGATAGAGAAAATGGTCCTTTCTTTGTCTCCTTCCTTTTCTTCGCTCATGTACACATTCTTCTACTGGGGTTTTCTGGGAACACCTCTCAAACCCCTTCCATTCAAATTCTCATTACCAGAATTCCTTCTGAGAAAAGCTGAACTAAGTGGCAGTGTAAGACAGGGAAACAATCTAGATCTCCACTGCAGCAGCAAAAGAAAAATCAAGAGGAAAATAGTTGTGTTGTTCATTCTAACCAGGGAGGCTTCCAGCCACGTAACCTTTTAATCTAAGGAACTAATAGTTAGCAAAGTCAATAATACTCAGCACAATCTGGTGAAAAGATCATGGGATCAATGGGAAAGTTACTGCAAATTATAATGGCAAAGAAGCAAATACAAAATTAAGATACATAATCAATACAGAAGAGCAAGATGGGCTAGTCCTAACAGCTATTACCACATTTTGTAATGCCTCTATTTATTTATTTTTTTTTGCTCTGTGTGTGTTTAAGAATGGAATCAGCATACAAATAAATAAACTAATGAAACAGAATAGGAAGTCTAGAAATATTTCCACATACATATTCAGATTTATTATACAATAAAGTAGGTATCTCAATCAGTTTGGGCAAGACAAGTGACTTTATAATAAAGAATATTAGGCAAATGGATAGGTACAGGGAAAAAGATAGAATTGGATTGGCATCCATCTCAGGAAAATGTGAAAATGTACCCTCATGACAACAACAATTCTATAAATCGACATTTCTTCAATAAAGTGATACTAAAGTTGAAAAAAAAAAGTTAAAGTTGGCTCTATCCTGTTGGTATGCATGAGACCCTTCTGTTTCATTGGTTTAATACCCCCTGCTTAACACTATTCTATTTATATAACCACTGTATTCTATTTACATACCACTTCATTCTATTTACATAACCGCTGTTAACAAGCACCACCCTCCCTCCAGGGCATTGGTTCAATCCCCACTGTTTCATGATATGTTTTTGCTCTGCCCCCTCTCCTTGTCACACTCTGATTTTCACCAGTCACTTTTCTCTCCACCCTCTCTATGTCACATCCTGTTCATGCCCTACTTGGGAAGTATATATAAAGACAACATTGTTCGTTTTGGTAGAGTTTAGCTTAGCTCGGCTTAGATTGTGCTGCGTCCTGCATGAATAAAGAGATACTGCCTACAGCTCAACCATGAGTCCCTGGTCGTCTGTTACCCATCCGTGAAGCCAGCCCGGCGAAAACAACATATGGCGCTACAACGTGGGACTGGACCTGCGCAACTCCCAGATAAGTGAAGACTTTGCCTACCTATGTACTATGGTCTTCTCTTCTACTTATGAAGAGGTTTGCCAAAGCCTCTACTGTTTCATCATGAGACAGTTACTCTGTCTCTGGAACATTTTGCTCTGGGCCACACTTTGTTTCCCTGACCGGGAACTTTGGTTTCTTATGACCGGGATCATAGAGCTTGGGAGATGCACGGAGATTTCTCCTTGGACTTTCTGGATTCCCTCTCCCATGTTACCTGGGGAAAAGGACTACATTTTGCTCCGGGCCACAGTTTGGTTCTTTATGACCATGATCGTAGACCTTGGGATATGCATAGGGATTTCCCCTGGGACTTTCTGGATGTCTCTAGAAATTATGTCTGCATCCAGCATTTTTTTTAAGTCAATGTCATACAAAAAATCAGTCATTTAAATCACTCTCTTACGAAACAGATCTCACCATGTAGCATCAAGAGTCCCCAGAGGGCGTCCTAGTCCAAAAAGCTCTTCAAAATTCCATTTAGGGTACTTCTGACTGTTCCTGCTGTATTGCTTCAGGCATCTACTTTTAAAAGCATCTTCCCATCAAAGAAAGAATCCAATCAGGAGAGTAGAACTAACCATGTGTCTCCATTCTTGGGGATTGCCAGGGTACTCAAGAATGCTCCTCAAATTAAAGTAGTCCTTCTCCATGGGAAACATGCGAGAAGAAGAAGAATCTTTTGGATTACAGCCATCCTAGGATTTTAATTTGCATTTCCCTAATGACTAATAATGTTGAACATCGTTTCCTGTTTTTATTAGCCATTCATATAATTTTGTTGTTTGTGAGTCTATTTGAATATTTTGACCATTTTTAATTGAGTTATTTTTCTTCTTTTTGAATTTTAAGAGTTCTTTATACATAACTGGGTAGAAATGCTTTACCAGATATATGATTGGTAAATATCTTTTCCCAGGTTATGACTTGTTTTTTTATTTTGAAGAGGAAAAGATTTGAGGCTAGACAGTATCACATCTGGTTGAATCACATGTTACCATGTTCAAGGATCCAGGTTCAAGGCCCTAGTCCCCACCTGCAGACAGGGGAAGCTCACAAGCAGCAAAGAAGTTCCTGCAGTTGTCTCTCTCTCCCTCTCTCTCTCTTCCTTCTCAGTTTCTGTCTCTATCTAGTAAATAATAAATAAAATACTTTAAAACAATACTTCAAAAAAGAGAAAGAAAAAATTACTGATATTACTAAAGTCATATATATATGTATATATATATATATATATATATATGTATTTGTTCATTTTTAGTTATTGCTGGGAGCAAGCAATACAAATACACAACCTCCTGGCAGCCAATTTTTTCTTTCTAC